>NW_023397042.1:0-72127 GCF_011125445.2 Fundulus heteroclitus | reverse complement strand
GTAATAAATTGTGTCAGAATTAACTGAAAGAGTCAACCGTGCAGCTGCATCTTGGCTTTAGCTTCTTGGTTTTGACCTGTGGTGGTGTTTTTGTTTTTAACCTGAGGTTATATGTGAGAGGGGAGGCGATCAGAAGATTCTGGGTCTGCATTTCACTGGTCCAAATGCTGGAGAGGTCATACAGGGTTTCTCCATGGGCTTGCAGTAAGTTGAATAATATTTTACATTTTCTGTATGTGTTTGATATTCTTATACCTTAACTAAAGATCATAACGTTTTACTTTCAAGATTACAGTCTTATGGTTGAAGAGGCATTCTTCATAAGTGGCTGGGCAGCTATTTTGCAAACAGATAACATTTAATGCCTCTGAGCTCAGAGAGCTCTCTGTCAAACTCTACGTTAAGTCCCTCAAGATTCACTGTTGGGACCCAAACTTTCTTAATTTGTATATTGATATTTGTAAAGTATTCAGTTGATTACAAGTGGTTTGGATTAAAGATGACAACTTATTTAGGGAATGACTTAAATATCTGGCTTCTCCGGATCTGCTGTAGGACAGACCGGTACAGGAGATGCTTCCTACCTGGAGCCATCAGCATCTACAACAATTTCCCTTTGGGATTAGTAAAGTATTTTTGACATGAATTGAATAATAGTGGGGGGAAAATTTAAAGGAATGGTTAGACTCACGTTGTTTAATAAGAATTTATTTTAAACTGTCCTAAACCATTCTGTTTTTTGTTTTTTTTGGGTTATCCAAAAAAAGTATGATTTGATTACAGTAGTAACAGATATAGTTCAGTAGAGATGTTATCTGGAGTTAAATTGTCAGGAGTAAATTTAGATCCTAAACATATCCAGAAGTGTTCATATTTTACTTTACACATTCTTCCACATTTGAGGTAATTTAACGACATTTGGGGCAACATGCATCTAGAATTAAGCTTTTACTTAAAGACAGGATAAAAAAAATCTGGGAGAGGTTATACCAACTATCTGTTAATTCAGATGCCATAAATTTATAAATAGTAATAGGTATATGCAAACCTGGAAGTAAATTCTTGTCAAATATGTTGCAGAAACTTTTTGTGTTGACATCCAATGACAACGATCATAGGAGACACATGCTTTATAACATAATAACAGATATGTAACCTGGATAATTGTTTTATCCGTTACTCTCTAAAAATCTAAGATAGACATTATGAACATATGGTTTATTATTATTTGATAATAAACTAATAAAATAAGATGGTTTATGCAGTTGTTTGATTCTGTCTGTTTTTGTAAAGTGTGTGTGTGTGTGTGTGTGTGTGTGTGTATGAATGTATGAATGTATGTATGTATGTATGTATGTATGTATGTATATATATATATATATATATATATATATATATATATATGGACCGTTTTTCTTTGCTGGTCTTCCTTGGAGTCAGCTTTTGTTTAAATATATTTTAGAAACCTCAAACTAGTTATTATAAAAAGTAGTATTAATAACTGTGTATATGTGTACCTCCTAGGTGTGGAGCAACATATTCTCACCTGCTGCAGACAGTAGGAATCCACCCCACCTGTGCTGAAGAAGTGGTCAAGGTCCACATCACGAAGCGCTCCGGTTTGGACCCAACAGTCACTGGTTGCTGAGGTTAGGCGCCTCGGTTTCTGAACGCAGCGGGCACACAGGGTCCCTGGGCGGTGTCTCAGACGGTTAGCCTGGGTTTATCCTGCTCTCTCTACTTTCACCTCTCCATTTAAATCTCCCAGTATCACTGTTAATCACTGGGGCCTTACTGCACCTCCTCAGCAGGTAGGTCTGGTTCTCAGCCGCTGATTCAGGTCTGGTAATCAGCAAGACGAAGGTTTAAATCGGAATGCAATTTAATAACCAGAACTTTTTTATCCTATGTACACGGATGTGTGCTATGAAAGAACAGGGCTATAGATCAAGGTAGTGACAGGGAGGGCGCTGGTGCCAAACAAACCTCTTTTAAATAAACAAGCTCATCAATCAGGATTGAAACAGATATTTAGGATTTTGTCGAGAATTGACCAGAAATGTGAAATGGCTCTAAATTTTCTTCTGAATATACATTCTGCAAATATTGTTGTTTCTCTGGCTGTACTTCCTGTCCATTAGTCTTCGAGGTGACACATACCATACACCCCCCCAACATGACACTGATGGATGGCCCCAGGGCCGTCGCCGCAGCGACACCGCTCCATTTCCCATGGACACACACACAAATAGTCAGCAGGGCTCCCGTCAGTCAGCCTGCAGAGGCCTGGACCAGGGAGCTCCAGCTTGTTTTGGGCTCAGCAGAGTCCCGCAAACCCCTTCCTTCTCCATGAAAAAGCCTGGAAAAATATACTAATATGTGCTGTCAAAAGCCGTGCAAATGCCACATCCGAGGCTTTCCCAGCTCTGTTTAACGATGGTACTCGTCTGAGTGCTTCATTTCAGTCGCACTACCCAACCTTACCCAAAGGCGGCACTGTTGCCCTCCAGTTCTGTAACGTCTTCTGAGCCAACAATGGAAGGCGGGATGAAGTAGTCACTGTATAAAATATAAGCCTGAATGCATACTGGTTGCACATTTAATCCCTTTAATCCCTATTAGAGATACGTGCCTCCAGAAGAAGCTGGAAAGCAGTCTGACGTTATTGGTGCCTGGCTGATAAGGGTTATCTGTTGTATATTTACATGGATGGCAGGTTAGCCTTCAGAAGTCATCACCCTTGGAGATAAGGTGACTTGTTTATATCAATAAAGCATTAATGGACCCCTCGCTTTGCCAAAATGCTCAACTGTTCAACCGGCTGCCCCTGTCAGACATCTTGGCTTTATTAAGTCGACGAGGAGCGGGGAGGAGGGCTGTCAATAACCAGCAGAAATTGAAGAACCTGCGAGTAGTCTGGAGTTTATTTTTATTTGAAGTCTAATCTGCCCGGTCTGATTAATGATTCCGATGAGGGGAGTGACAGATCGTCAGGAGATGGAGAGGTGAAAAAAAAAAAAACAGAGAGCACGAAAGCTACCAGGTTTGTTTGGGCCTCGGCCCGAGGAGAGAGAGCTGAGTACCAGCCCCGGTCGGGGAGGGAAGGGGGATTCCTGTGTGCTCTGTTCAGGGCCGAGGTGCTGACTGAAAGACCCTGACCTCCGCTCAGCAGGAACAGCTTGACTCTATCACTTGGAGCACAGAGGGCTCATGTGCCGTAGCACAGCACAGCAGGGGGGGTTAAACAGAGAGGGAGGGGCAGCATGGGCCAGGGAGCAGACCAAACCGACCAACACAATAATGAGTTGTGCCCTGGCTTACTTAGACTATGTTCCTGTGCTTAACACGCCACTTCAGGGGCCGCCAAGGTGGGCCTGAAGCGGTGGAGGGGAAGTCATTGAGACCATCAGGGTAACTGTAATATGTTATATTTTTTACCCTTCACTATCCTCCTGCTGTGTCCCGTGTTCTCTCCTATTCGCTGCTCGGTACCGCTGGTAACACGCACAAAGAGTCTTATTTCTTTTAGGTACACTGAGATGAGATATCTCCTGTTTAGTATTGATATTGAGGTCAAATATTTGCCCTCTAAGGCTCAGCTGTGCAGAGGTGTGCGAGTGGGGGTCAGGGCTCAACTTTCAGGTCGGCCAGCTAATGACGACCTGCACTAAAAACCAGAACTGGAGAGTGCAGGCCCGATGTCCCCTGGCCAAAAAGCTGAAGGAGCTGTAAATAGATAAATGTCATTTTACAACAGAGCTTTGTGATTTCTTATTTATATATTAAAAAATAACACACTCAGATCCCAGTGTGAATAATAAAGAAATTGTGATTGAATGCTCAGTGTTGAATGTCAAAGACTGAAGGTTGTTTGTATTGCCATCGTGGGTGAATGAATGAGAAGACTGGTCGTTTGTTACGAAGCAAAAGTGGAATGAACTTACAACTACCCACAAAATATTTGGAGCAATGTTAGCACGTCAATGATTTGTAAAGAGAAACAATCTCATGCTAATCTCTGAATGCTACATTGAAGCTAAGCTAGTGGTAAATTTAGGTTAGCAGGAATCCTTATAGAAACTACTTATCTGGCTTTGACCAGAAAGGTGAAACTGTGGGTATTACTTCAATTCACAAAGAGTAATTGTGTTTTTTATGCTTACAGTTTTACAGTTTTTAAAAAGCCGAATGTTTTGTCTTTTGGAAGAAGCCAAGAATGTATGGAGTGAATTTTGTTCCATCATTATAGCAAGCAAAAAACATGTTTTATAAATGGAAATAAAAAAATAGTCAAGAAATTAAACTTTGAAAAACTTCTTGATTTAAAAAAAAAAAGGATTTGAAAGTAACTTTTGTTTTCTCAGATTTTATTTAAAAAAAAAAAATTATTCTTTCCAGATTTAGTTTGTTTAATTTTTTCACCTTTTTTTTTTTTTTACAGATTTTATATTTTCAAATTGCATTTCAAATTACGATTTGCATTCTTTTCAAATTGTGTTTACAGATCACATTCTCTTCACTTCCTGCTCTTGACTCAGATTGACCAATAAATTGCTAATTTACATACAGACCAATAGAAATGCTGGTTTTGCATCTCACTCCAGAGGAAATCCCGCCCCCAGAAGTGAAGAGAATTTGATTTGTAAAATGCAATTTGAAAAGAATGCATTTTGTAAAAAATTAATAAATAAAAACATGAAAATTTTGTTTAAAAATATTTTTTTGAAAAAATTTAATCTGAGAAAACAGCAAAGTTACACTCAAACCCCTTTTTTTGTTTAAGAAGTTTTTCAAAGTTTAATTTCTGGATTGCATTTTTTTTTAACAAATTTCCATATTCAAATGTTTTTTATGTTTTTATTTACATTTACAAAACGTGTTTGTTGTTTGCAATATTAGGAATGCTGATTCCCTCCATTCAAAGATTTCATGCAAAGCTAAACAGCCCTTTTCATTGTTCCACCTTGACATGGTAAAACACGGGCTACCATTGGCTCCAAATATTTACTTTTAAACCAGTTCCAACCAGTGAGGCGTAACGGTCATTTTCGCTCTTCACCACCAAATATTTTGGCAGTTTGGGTACTTTTGTGCACAATTTTTTTTTTTTACTTTTTTTTAAATTTTATTTTTTTATGATGGGCGGCACAAAAACAATCTGAGGGCCAAAACCAGCCCACGAATTGAACTTTGGTCCCCTCCAATTTGAAAGGATCTACTTGTGGACACCCGAAAAGCAAATATGATTCAGTGATTACAGAAAATGATCTCTCTCAACAGAAAGTGGCTGGTTTTAGATTGGGTTGTAATTATATCAAAATTCAGTTGCTTATTTGGATGTTCAGTCAATGAGAAGCAGGGTCCCCCTGTCTAGTTACACAGGAAACATAAGAAAATATGACTGTACACTGCTGGAGAGTTAGGACACTCCAGTCTGTATTTCAGTCCTAGATTCATTTTGAGTGCTAAATTAAAGGGCTGTTACATTTTTTTTTTAAGGACCCTGGACGACATTTAATTTTGTCCAAAATAAAAAATACCTAAATTGTTAGACTGATCCAGTTAAGGTCTAAAACTGGATTGGTCGACATATATACACAGAATCTTTAAACAGTTTGAGATTTATGAAGCCTTTCATTTTATTTTCCTAATACACAAACATGAAAACCGTGCTGTATAAACTGGTTAATTCAGCAGGAAAATATTCAGAACTTTTTTTAATTGTAAAGCCTTAAACTTTTTGGAGTATATATTTAGCCTGGTTCATAACACTGAAACGGGCTAAATAGAGATAAGAACCACTACAGATAGAAATCAACTATATATGTTCAAACTCTAATATATGATATTAAACTTGAGATTTCCGCATTTTTTACATTTTTTAGCTCTGCAATTTGTCTGTAACCCCCAATTTAAAAAAAGAGAAATACTGGAGCTAAGTATATTTGTATAAAATGGAAGTATGTAGGTAAAAATGGTAAAGCATGAGTTTAAAATGGGTAAATTGACCTGCAGGTATTCCAGAAACTATTAAACATTGAGTAGAACATTTGATAGACAATATTTGGTTCTCATGAAAAAGAAGGAAAATACGAATTTGATGTTTAAATGGTTATGTGGGCCAAAATGAATTATAATAAAATTTAATTTGACTTGTTTCAAGAATTATGTTGCTTCTTTTTGTTATGTAATATACTGCTATATGGGTGGCAAAATGGGTTGCCCGTGAACCAAAAGCATTTTATTAAATACAGAATTCTGCTGTATTTAATAAAGAATATGTTCTTTACTCAGTAAAAAAAATTAGTTTATTTACTGATTGCAAAATTACAGCTTTGAAATTAATCCCAGCCTGAATGATGAGACTATATTGTGTTGTGCAGTGTGCGACCTAAACCCAGAGAAGCGGACCCCGTGTTGTAGAACATTTACATCCATGCTGCTGCACTGGTTCATCCAAGAGGTTTTGATGGCGACGACCATTAGAATAGACGGTCACACTTTGACCCCGAGTTGTCTCTGCTGACAGCGGGCCCTGCTATGCGGCCCTGTCACTCAGCCCTGTGCACCGACAATAGCAGAAATTCCAGTGTGTTTGTTTGGTTAAGGAGAGAGCTCTCTGAAACCCCTGAACCACCTCCAGATCCACGGCAGCCTCGCTTACCCTGAGAATGAAGCCCGTGTCAGTCCAGCTCCAGACAGTGGGAGGAAAGTTCAACTGCTCTCCCAAGAATGCTTGGCTCCATTTTTGCCAATTGTGTCTCCTCTGTTGCTTCCACAATGGAGCAAACGGGTTAAATCCGCCTTGAAATGCACTTAGCAGAACATGTCAACATGTCAGGGGTGCGCTCGGTTCTATGCGCCGTCTTAATCCGGCCCATTGAACGCTGACAGTTGTCTGTGAGTCAGATATTCGCAGGGTCTTTGTCCCTTTTTAGCTCTTGAGCTCCAGCAGCCCGGCTGGAAAGGCAGAGCTCTCCTAACATGTTAAAACACACTTGCTGGTTGTGCAGCGCTGCGGTCCCAACGAAGCATCGGGACAAGGAGAGACGCATTCGAACATTGTGTAAACACGCGCTAAAAAACGAGGGAGAGGATAAAACCAAGGCAAGGATTACTGGCTGAGAGACGAGTATGGCACGGTTACGGCTGTGCTGTTGTTCTGGCGGTATCTGGCTCAAGACCTGTCATTCTGAGCTGCCTGCAGGGCGTGGATGGAGAGCAGTAGCAGCAAGGAGGATCTACTGGAAACTCCTAAAAAAAAAAAGGAAAAAAAAGAAAAAGAAAGGTGGTCGGTTGGATTAAACTACAGATTTCAGTCAAGTAGTTTGCAAAGAGGTCTCTCGCTTCTGATCTGGCCTCCCTGGAGGCTGAGGACCCTCCGACAAAGCAGGAGATTAAAACGAAACCGAGGTAGTGGGCTTTCGCTGATGTTTCAAACGTAGTTTTCGCCCGCCTCGCACAGAATCTTCTTATGGCGTCAACACAAACCTGCATTCTGTGTACCTCTGGCTGGGAATGTCAAGGTTGTCTCATTTCTGTTGCCGCTCTGAAGACAACAGATTTGACGTTGCAACAAATGTTGCCCTTTCAAAACTCCCCGTGCCTCCTCTTATCGATGCCTTGAGCTGAGAACGTAGAGGGAAAATGAATGAGGCCAGCTCCTGTCAGGGTGGGGGTCCTTTCTGGTAGCCCCGGTTGAGGTGCGGGCCTGTGAAATGAGCTTGTCTGACCCCTGATAAGAACAGGATACTCTCAGGAATGGCCTAAATTCAACGCACATGGCTGCTGTGGCCTGCGTTTTTGGCTGAGGGGAGGCGGGTGTTTGGAAGGCTGTGCTGTATCGAACTGTGGCAACAAATAGTCTTTCTACAACTGCTCCAACTCTCATAGTCTGGCAACAACAAAAAATAAAAATGGAGGTGTGTAAGATGTTTGTTTTAGAGTCTCACAGCTTGTGGTTGAAATCTCCAAAAGCCATCTAGAGAACTATTCCAATCAGCAATCTCAGCTCCTAAATCATTTAGTCAGGTCTTCTGCCACACAGGAAGCTGTCTTATTACCTCTGGAAGCAGCACAAAGATTTACTGAGCTCATGTTTGATGACAGCACACAACAAAGGAGCCATGTTTGTGTGTGCGCTCGTGTGCCAGATCGTGTCGGTTTGAACTCTAGGTGTTTGCATGCGAAAACAAATCACTTTCACATTCTCCTGATGTCTGGATCCAAACAAGACACGTCACGTCTTGCTCTCTTTATTTGGACTCCCAGGAATTGTGCGCCTCAAACAACCTCTTAGTCATTGTCTTTTGGATCAGACGCACTTTATTTGGCTACATCAGCTGTCATGTAGATGTAATCACTGAATTAATTTCTTGTTGATCACTACTGGGCCAGCCCTGAAATGAGCAAAAGGGCCCCGGATGGACATGTTTGTCTACGTGGGCTTGGGAATCAGATTGGGCCCATAAGGGTTGTAATGTGGCTGTAGATTGACTGTTAACAGCCATTGTATGTTTTAAGAAGCTTGTAGCAACCTTAAACCATCTCCTTCAACTTTTACATATACATGTGATGTGACAACCACAGCCTTCAATGTCTTTCACTGAGCTTTTATATGATGGATCAATGCAATGTAATAATTTCGAACTACAAAGAAAATCATGCACCGTTTTCAAACCTTTTTCATGAATAAAAATCTAAAATGTGTGGCCTGCATTTGTGCTATTAACTAAGACCCCGACCACATGAAGGTGACTCTGGCTGAATCCGAAAAACGTCTTGTTTGGATAGGGGATCCCGTCCAGATGGAGCAGCCGCGAAACTGCTCCCCCCACTGAGCTACACTGGAGTGCTAATAGCCGCCATATTGGTACTCCCTATTTCCCCCCAGTAACTAGGGAATATGTGCGCTACAGAATCGAATGAGGATTTTCTCATGTTCAGGGGGCTTAAAACTTTAAAAATGTCAAATGCCATATACTTTTATGTTATGTTCTAAAACTATCAAGTACTGAGAAAGTCATGTGCTGAAATATTTAGCATTTTATTTATTTAAATATATATGTAACATTTTTAAATATATAAATAATAATATACAAAAACATATATTTACATATATGTATACATATATATACATGTGTACATATACACATACATATATATACATATATATATATATTTAATAAGAATAACATGTAAAATATTTCATCCCCTAATTTCCTAGTAGTTGATAGTGTTAGTACATCCACTGACTGTAGAATTACCTATGAAACGTTTTCACACAGCCAGAAAACTGCTTGTTGTTGCAACCAAATCCTATGGGATTCTGTGAGAGTAGAGAGTAGCAAGATGGCGGCCAGTGACTTCAGTTTTTCGGCAAAATCAGCACTCCAGTGTATAATATAGCTCACTGCTTCAAACCCCTTTGTCGATTTCGGGCAGCCTCTAACTCCGATGTCATTATGTTACTCAAACACACATGGATTATTCTAGTCACATCCAGGCCTACAGCCTTCCCAAAATGAACTACAAAGTGTACACTCTCTTCTCTCTGGACATTTTTATTAGTTTCCGTGAGGTGGGCTGTGCTTATAAGTCATGTCACGCAAAGGATTGTGGGATTTCTTATGGCTCCTTAGCGCCGATAAAGGACATTGTGAAGTTCCTATGCTAAAGGAGCTATGAGAGGAAGCATACAGGTTCCTTTTCATAACTCCTTCCTTACTGACTGCACTACTCGGACAGCAATTATGGCGACCACTTCCACTTTGGCTAAAGAGTCCTTACACAATAGATATATAAGGATGTAGCCAATGGCAGACTTCGGAGTCGCTGTTTTGTTTCCGATTTTATTAAATTTACTGTGGATTTTACACTTAGATGGTATTACTCCTCTGCTGTGTTTGTGTGGACCAACAACAAGGCTGTCCATACAAACCTCTTTTCTCTCTCCTGCATTCATTTTCACCCTGCTTTTCTTTCTTCATCTTCCAAATGTATTGTTGCATTTGTACAGTGTCCTTGCTCTGAAAGGTTCTTTCAAATAAAATGTATTATTATTATTACTATTATTATTATTATTATTATTATTATTATTATTATTATTATTACATCTGTGGCAGTGTTACTGCGCCTCTTAGTGTCATAAGTATTACAATGCCTATTACGACTTAGTGCGGTTTCATGTTTTATTGTCCAACTTTTCTGTCCGGATACAGTGTTTGGCTCTGTGTGGTTGTTGTCCTAAATAAAGTGTAATCAAAAACCTTTAGAGGTCATCAAATCAGTAAAAAAAAAAAAAAAAAAAAAAAAACATTGCACGCTGAAGCTTAAACCAGTTTTAAATCATTATCCCAAATATGAAAATCTCACAGATCACTTTTCAGTCCATTATCTGAAAATGGAGAGAGTACGACTGAACTGCAAAGTTAACGAGACATGGTCATCCACGTAAATTTGACATTCTCGGTGAGGAGAGCATTAAATCCAATGAATGAATAGGTGGCAAGATTGAAACTTGATGGTACCTTATGCTCTTCATCCAGTCTGAAAGACTGGAGCTATTTTGAAAAGAAGAACGGACAAATGCCAGACCCTAGATGGTCAAAGCTGGTTGAGTTAGCACCGTTATCTGTGGCAAACTGTGGCCTTACAAAGTTTTGTCCTACTCTTTACTTTATGCTCTACTTTGTCTACTTTGCCACAGAACATTCACACTGGTGGTTGTAATGTGACGATGCGTAAAAGCTCAAAAGGTATAAATACTTAGGCAAGGCACTATCAGATTCCCATTGGCTTTGGTTATTCCCCTTTTATAAAATGTCTGTTTTTTTTTTTCATTTAGTCTAAACTTGGGAAGAAAAAAAAACCTAATACAAAATGAACTTTTTCCCAACCTCAGTGTTATGAAAGACGACCAAGCCTGAAAGGAGGTTAAATCTAAGTGTTAGGCAGTCAGTAGCGGATATATTCCCACTCTGATCTGAACTTGACACAATTTAGGAGACAAGCCGTTTTACAAGCTGCCGCATAACAAACTACTTTTTGCTTCCGACAGAATTTGCCAAACACACCAGTAGAGCAGAGGAATCATCAACACTAAGCTGACAGTTTCCCTCTGACTGCGTCTGCTTCAGGGCTCTGGTGTTATCAGCCTGAGTCACGTCACATAAATCAAAGCGCCTTCCTCTGCCATGACCGTTTCCCAATCTGCAGCCAGCACATCTGCTTGCAGATTGGTGGAAGAAGCTGCTTGGACCTGAACTGTGCACAGATCCCAAACTCCTGCAATTTGTCATGTCCACAACTCTCCTTATAGTAGGACAGGACTCACATGGGTCAAGTGGAAGAGACGGACTTGTCTGATGCTGACGGACCGCACAGTCGCCTTGCCTTGTGGCTTCAGTCGGTGGCTGTGAAAAGCTTCTGTCTTTCTTGTTTAACTAATGAAAGCTATGGGTGCCTTATGATTCAATCAGCCTTTCTCGTAAACATCAAGCACAATTATGGATGCTCTAAGTGTAAGCTGTGTTTCAGATGCACATCATTATGGCTGACTGGGTTTATTTTTTTGGGACATATCTGAAGAGGGACATCGATTTGTACTTGCATGAGACTGTGTGTTAGCCTGTCTGTCTATTTTAAAGGGAACGACGATCCTTCTGTGGCATCTAGATTTAAAACTCGTGCAGCCTTTACCTCTAGATAGCCACACTTCCACAAACGTCATGACGTGGAGCTGCTGTGCTAACTGATTAACCACATTATTTAGAAGGCTGAGCTGAACTTCATCCGATCAGGATAACCGTCAAGCTAGTAAAATCAAGAAATGACTTGGAACCCATTGGACAACATGAAGTAAGCTAAAAGATCCCATTTTTCTAAAGAAATTCAAATCCATGATAATTGAGTTCTGTCAATCAGAAAAGGGCTACAAAGCAACTTTTGAGGTTTCTGGGCTCCAACAAACCACATTGAGCGACCATCCTGAACAGGCTAAACATGGAAAAGTGGCAACGCTTCCCAAGAGTGGCTTGCCCACCAAAATCTTTCCCCAAAATAGATATTTTTGATCATGAAACGTGTTTGATGATCTGCAACATTTAAGCATGACAATAATGTAAAAACAGAAGAAACATAAGGGGTGCAAATACTTTTTAATGGCACCTGTAGCGCAATCGGATGGATATGTTGTTTTTAGTTGCAGCCATCTTCCAGTCAGCAGCACTGACCTTCCTTCCTTCCCTGGTGAATAAAGGCATCCCTGCAGATTGGTTTTGTCTAGTGATGTTACGTTATGTGCCGAGGCTTCGAGGCGTGTGTCGAGTAAGGGAGGGGCGTTTCCGTGAAGCGCGTATCGAGGCTTGCTTCATTTAGGGGAGGAGCCGAAAACGATGACGTCCGAAGCCTCGCTGGCCGGCTGTACCACGTGACTGCTTCGGGAAGTGGCTCAGATGTTGGCGCGGCTTCGACAGCTTTTAGAAACCCCACAGGCTCCATTCAAAATGTGGGTTGTTGTAGGCGAGTTGCGGTCAGTTGAGAGAGTGGATAGAGTTTTGATAGTTTGGATAGCAGAGTTTGGATAGTGGTTATTTAGTTTGAGACAGTTAGTTTGGTGTTTGGAGAGTTTAGGAGAGAGATAGATAGATAGGAGATCAGTGCTCTCAACTATCACGCATTGACCGTCACTGACTTCACACGGTCACACGCAAACATGGCATTTTTCACGCATAAAAATCCCAACACCCATCTGGGCAGCGGACGATAAAAACTCCGCCTTCTGCTGAGATGTTTCAGCTTCTTTCACAGCTTGTGGCCATCATTCCTGCTGCAGTTCATGTTAACAGAGCAGCAGGAAGAGCGATCAGAGTTATGAATAATTTTAGTCTTAACCAGCGGTTGAAAGTAAGCCGGTAAGGTCCTGTACTACGTACGCAGGAGGGGAGGGGGCGGGGGAAGAGAGCTGCTGCCAGATATTGCCTTCATTCAGAACCAGTGATGGCTGCACTCTGGGTCATAAAACAATTCTGCTCACTAGATGCAGTTTAAAACGCTACGTCTGGTTATAAGTTGTTTTTATTAATTCTGCATTTTTTAACTACATGCACCGTATTTCTGTGCCTCAGCGCTTCGATGCGCTTCTGCCGTGCGCTTTTTTCAGGTGCGCAAAATTACGTTACTTGTAATTTGGGTGCGCGCTTTCATTTTAAAGAACTTGTAACATCAGGATGCTGATCTCAGACCGGTCAGCTCCTATGATCACTGTATAGGAGCCCTTTACAGTTTTTATTTATGCATTTTCACGCTGTTTATCCCTCGCACGCAGCGCACCATCGGGTAAAATCCTCCCACCTCACCGCCCAGAGCGCACTGAGAGAGCAATAGAGATTTGTCTGGTCGACTGAGATGAGAAACCTGTTGCTGTGAAAGGTGATATAGGTTATAAACTGTTACTGTCTAGAATTGCATTGAGCTGAAAAGAGAGGAGACATCAGCAGCTGGATCGTGCGTAAAGACGCAGCGGGAACCTCTGTGCGCTTCAGTGTTGCTGCTGAGGGTAAACTGTGGGACCGTATAGTACTGGGCTAATCATTGGTCACAGTACCCCAATCTGTACATACTTGCACTTATTTATGCACCCCGGCATCATCTGTGCCATGTGAGCGTGTCTTTTCAAAGGTTGGAGAAGTAGTATCAAAAAAGAGAAATCATTTGAAACCAAAAACTGTGGAGAAATTGTTGTTTCTTAATAAAAATGCATGAAATCATCCAAGTTACACAAGCATTAGCCTATTCACTACCCCCTGCCTAGTTCCACAAGCACTTTCATTGTCCTCTGCCTGATTAAGCCCATGCCATTTTTCTAGAGTCACAGAAAAACATTACACAACATGCCATATCATGTCACTACTATTTTGGGAATAATTACACACAGAGAATACATTCAAACAATATTTTATTGTACACATGTGTTTACAAAATTTATGTAGACAAATTATTTCGTCCTACACCTTCTGTGAAGTCATTCCCAAGAGCCATAATAGACAAAAATGATATGCATCACACGTGTTAAGATACAGCTGGCTGTGATTATACAACTTGCCAGTAGTTGGTGCTGTGTGCACATGAACCGTCAAGAAATGAACCTTTTCTCGAACCAGTTGGCTGAGTGGTTCAATGCCTCATGAGGCTTCATCTCGCCATCACTAGTTTTGTCACAGCTTTGTTGCTGATGTGTTAGAGATAATCTTTGTGTTATTTGCCTGCCACACATGGTGTTTTTTTTGTAGTTTTTTTTTTTTTTATTGTTTTTTACACAGGCCTTACAGCAACGTTTTTACGAGAGTACATTGACCGGAGCGCACTCTTCCACATGCTGTGTCTCCTACATGCCTCTACAGGACTTCCTAATAAAATACACAGAAATTTACTGTGTGACAAAATGTGAAAAGGTCCAAGATGTATGAATACTTTTGCAAGACACTTGAATTCCTGAGCCGCTACACAGGCCTAAAATTAGTTTCTCCCACCTGAGCTCTGGATCTTTGCAGCTCCTCCAGAATTCCCTTGGCCCTCTTGTCCGTACACTTATGTTCTGAGAAGCTATGTCGTCCCAGGGGCTTGCATACATGTTCTTCCTTAAACACTGTGAAATAAAAAAGGACAGTGAAATGTTGATCACACAGCTGATTTGTCCAAGTAAAGCCGCTGCATTCGCAGGCACTCCTTCTGCTGTTAAACAGAGGTTAGAGATCAGGCTTTTTGCTTGTGCTACTTGTTTTTGTTCGACATGGCCTTGAGAAACAGCACCATCATCAAAAGGGAGTTTCAAAAAGAACTGATAACAATATTAAGCCAGACGCGGGTTGCCTCCCTGCTTCACCAGCCCAAGGGAGGACGCTTTAGTCGTGCTGATAGTGGCATTAAAACCGCATTTTCCTGCACTCCTCAAAGTGATAGCGCGTTCGCTCACTCCTCGCTCTTCCTGAGTTCTCTCCGTTCACACCTGCAGAGATGCCCAAGAAAAACATGAGCCAACAAGGCCTCACCATCGCATTTGATGAGACCAGTACGTACTTATATGCACTGTATCATCTTCTGCTGAGATATCCTAATGGATACCCATCAACGTCTTGACTGATTTCACAATTAAGGAAAATACCTCAATCAGTGGGGGTTTGTGTAATTTGATAGAGGTTTGCACTGCTGAAGTAAATCCATGTAGGGATGTCATGTTTTTTTTCTCCATATAAGAGAAAATGAACAATTCAACTTTGGAGTGTTTCTTACTGCTTTTGGTGGTGGTGCACGTTGCAATTTATTTTTCAACAAATAGAGCAGAGATGTTTTAACCAAATATGGATGAAGAAACACATCTGTGTCTGGTGAGACTTCTGGTTTGTATCAAGTGATAATATTTTAATGTTCTATCTGCTGAGCCTGTTGTGGGATGTACAGTGGCACAGCTGGTAGCACAGTGTCCTTACTACAAGAGGGTCCTGGGTTTAGGTCCAATTCTGGGGTCTTTCTGCATCACTGTCAGGTTAATTGGTCTCTCCAAATTGCCCGTACCGTTTGTGTGTCCATCATTGTTTGTCCTGTGTCCCTGTGTTGCGCTGTAATGGACTGGCGGCCTGTCCAGGATATACCGCACCTCTCTCCAATGACTGCTGGAGACTTCATATGAATTCATCAGAGCAGAGAAATTAGACCGTGTATAGTACTCTGCATTACATTTCATTACTGTATGTGGACATTGTGTCCACCATTGTCATTTTGCTGCAGCTGGCCGTCCTCTCTCCGTCCGCAGACGTTCACACCGGCTGCTTTTTGTGTACAAATGTGTCCATAGACTACACCCCTCCTACCTGACTGCTTATATGACAAAGGTCCTCAATCATCATGGACTGCAGTCTCAGGGTTTTTAATTGCCTGACTGTTCCCAGAGTCAGAACTGAACCTGGTGAGAGAGCTTTTAAATATGCCACCTCTTCTGCCTGGAATGACGTTGCATGCCATTTGCCTCGGAAATCAAAAATAGGAGCTGGGAATGGGGTAAACCCGAGTAAATAGCGTTCCACTTAACAGTCGGAGAAGTCAGGATTCCCAAATAAAAACAAAAGGCCAGGATTCCAATGTGGCAACGTCCAGGAAATCTGTTGTTTTGCTCGTTGTACCTCTTATAAATGTACTTTCCATATGCAAACCCCACTTTTAATTTGTTCGGTTCAGAGTTGCAGCCGCTACATGTAACATTGATTTTTAGACGCACTCTTACAACTGTGTCTTGTAAAATAAACCTGTTTTCATCACAGCTTACTGTTGTCGATGCGAGGTGCTGCCATATTGGATCCAACACTCGGCCTTACACAATTTCTCCCTGACTTTTCAAGAGGAAGTCTTACTTTAGCGACTGTTACAGTTTATTTTCCCGACCGGAACCCGGGATTTCCAAGTTCTGACTGCAAATGGAACGCACCGTCAATTCCTGAAAAACTCAAGTTGTCGGGGCTGGTGATTGTTGGTGAATTCAAGGTACATTTAAAAGACCAGGAGAGGCACAGTATAACACGCTGGGATCGTTCCTTGTTCTCTTGTGCTCCCATGTCTGTTCAGATGTCTCATGTATGGATTAATTTGGTTTTATTTGAGCTCTTCCAACTTGCCAGGTCCCTCTTTGAAAAGAGATTTTTAATCTCAATGAGGCTTGATCTGGCTAAATAAAGGTCATAGTAACTGTACTTCTACTTGAGTAAAAATATATTGAAGCAGTGCTAGTCTTACTTCAGTACTATGTTAGGCTAATTTACACACCTTCGACTGTGCTGTACCACTTTGTGGGTTAGCTTACCTAATAAAACCCCAAAACAATGCAATAAAGTTTGTATAGGGTGACAAAATGGTTAACATGTTTGAATATGAATACTTCTGCAAATAATGCTGATTGTGTATTCCTGAATTGCTCCAGAGGCCTCTAGCTCTGTGTGACGAGACGATCGCCTGATGAAAGAATGCCAGCAGACACAAGCCTCAGCGTTCCCATCTATTTCAATCCCGCTGTGGCCCTACCGGCTGCGCAGTCTGACCCGCAGCCTTTCTAATTTGGCGATGAGCTGTAAAGTGACCTGCCTGCCCCCGCTGGAACAGGAGTGGGATTCCAGGGATGGGCGACACTGTAGACGCCACAACCGCCCGACCCTGTCACTAACTCCTGGTCCTGCCGGGACCCACAGGGAGACCAAGGCACCTGCTCTCAAGGGCACCCTGACATTATCCCTCTGCACCGGCCCGACTTATGGGTAAGGTGAGATGCCAGGAATAATTGATGACGATGTCGGCGGTGGTGTCTGTGTGGGCAGAGCAGGAGACGCTTCCTCCACCTCCTGCAGAGGGGTTACTGTCCTGGCACTTCCATTAGCACTAATTGGTTTGAAGTCAGCCTTTCCATGTTTGTCATTGGGTGCTCATGTTTTTGATCCATTTCATTAGTGAATTGATTCCATTCCCCCTGCACATGTGCCTCTGTTGCTGTTTCTTAGCTTATTTTAGTATCTTATGTTTAAACTTTCTTTTCTCTCTCCTGCTCAACCACCTGCACTCACTGTTTCATTCCTTTTTTTTGGGGGGGAGATGGGGGATATTCAGGGGGATTGACTGACTCTAATCCAAGGCCACAGAAGAGGTTTAAAACACTCTGGTTTCAGCTAATCTTGCAGCTCAGACCTAGCCGGGCATGAAAGTCGCTTTTTCCATGATAGCAGCGGACAAATAAAGGTCTTTCCCAGCATTCCTATGAAAGAAGTCTGTGTGCTCTGTGGATTAGAGCCCAGTGTTTTCTGTCTCTGGTTCACAATTAGACTGAAATGGATGACTCTTCAGTCTGTGGTGTTTATTGCGGAAGGTTCTTAGTGAAACTACATAATCATATCTTTTGTCATAATAGCAGTTATAAAAGTAGATCTTTAAAAAAAAAAGAAAAAAAAAAGAAAGGAAATATGTGATGTGTTCCAAAGAGGCATTCAGAATTTGTTAAACAGTTTTTCTTTCTGTGCTCCATGTCTTCAACTTGCCATCAAAAATACCATCAGTCTTTTGATCTCAATAATATCAATAAATAAAGTTTCATGCTTGTTTCTGTTTGCTTCTTTTTCTTTCTTTCAGTCCTCTAAATTCTGTGATCCCATGCCTCGACAGTAATCTCAGAATGTAACTGACGGGTGGAACAACCCAAGTTTCTGCAGTCGTTCCGGCTGCAAGCCTTTTGGGAAATATCGTTTACTGATGTGCACATCGAGACAATAACTGTTTGAGCTCAGTCAGATGGGATTGTGAGCAATGTGAACATAAATGTTCAAGTCTTGCCACATTTTCTCAATACAATTTAGCGTTGGGCTTTGACTTGGCCATTCCACCCCATTATTAAAGCTGTGCTCTAAAACAATGCCATTGTAGCTGTGGCTGTAAGTTTAGTGTCATTTGTCTTGCTGAAAGGTAAACATGCACTACAGTCTGAAGTTGAAGCCTGGTTTAAAAAAAACAAACGAAACAAAAAAAACAGAGGAGACAAACTTGAGAGTGAGAAGGAAATTCTCCTCCCAGCAGCACAAAGACCCTAAACCCTACAAAGTTGTGGTTTTTATGAGTTAAAATGGCCAGGTGACAGTCCAGAGCTAAACCGAATGGAAAGTGCAAGACTTCAAAACTGATGTTCAGTCCGAGCTTCAGATATTCTGCAAACAACGAGCAAAAGGTTTAGCATGCAGATGTGCATCAAGGTGAAAGTAAGAGTTAACAATAGCAACAGAACCAGCAGTCTGTGTGCTAACGATCTGAAAGGAGGCGTGCATTAGATGTTTGAATTAAAATAGCAGATGACAAGAAAGTGTAAGAGTGATAAACGACAGAGAGAAGATGGAGAGAGACGCGCGCTCGTGTGTGTGTGTGTCTCAGAGAAAGCGCAATTTCTCTTCAGGCACTTACACGGGCAGCTCATCCTCTAGACAGGGGTCCTTGAAGTTGAGTTTCCCTGGCAACTATTGGCAGCACGGCACTCTTCCAGACATGGTAGCTATTTTCTGAACATTTCCTGGGTAGGTATTTGTTCTTGTTTTTCTCTCTAGGCTGACAGTGGCAGCTGGCTGTCATGTAACTGAACCGTCTGAACGGAGTTAGGAGAACTAGCTGTGTGTCGTTGCTAGTGTTTAGCTAACGTTAGCCAGTTTGCTGTTGAACCTCTCAGGTTGTCCACCCAAACATATTGTTTTATTAGTTTTGCGTCTAAGTTGGGTCAATCCTCTAACTGGAAACTGTCAACGAACACCCTGATATGAGTTAAAATCCTGCTCCCTAGAAGGACCAGTTTAACACAGTAACTGTCGTTCATCCTATAACCAAAGCCCAACTTATCAACACGTCGTTTTTAATATTTAATCCTGACTTTTGTTCTCCAGAGTGCTCCTCAAATGAGCTGTGTATCAGCTTATTCAGTGGCTAACTTTTAGTTCTGTATTCCTGAGCTCCTGTGAAAGCAGAACAGTTACAGTTTTGAACAAAGTCCGCTGGAAATCTTTTATTTATCGTCCCATGGCATGATGTCTCTGTAGCTCCAGGAGTGAAACACTCCTCTGTCCCCAGTCTCTGCAGATTTCACATGCATTCTTTATTTCTTTATTTGTCAAAATACTGCACACGTCAAACTTATTTTGGATTCTGTAATTTCAATAGAAATCCAGCCATTATTTGAGTACATTTATGCAGTGTAGAAAAAAAAATCCTATGTTTAGAAATCATGTTTACAAAATCTATATGCAGCACATTTGTACCGCTGTTTAACCCATTGAAGGAGATTTAAATGAAGCATTTTAAAAACAGTACGCATTACTTTTTAAGTGCTGTGTCCCCGTTGTAGAAATAAGACATGAAACAAGACAACTCATAATTATCTTACTGCAGTGATCATTAGAGTGGTAAAAATGTCCTAAGCAGCATCTCACAGTCACCTGCCCATGTCAACCATTAAATACTACCCACATGCCATCTGGTTGTTGCTATTAAAAGGGCTTTTTCCTCTCCTACCACCATAAATTTAAATATGGAGTTTTCTGAACACTACACAGCCTTTAATGGGAATATTATGCTTTGGTCAGAGTAGATTGAATTTGAGCTTGTAGGCAGGAAACACTGTTTTCAAACTAAGGATGATCATGTAGAAAAAGCCAACTGTTTAGTACGTGTGATGCTGTGGAACTATTTTGCCAAAGACGCTGGGAACCTGGAGAAATGCAATCATGAATTATTTGAAATACCTGAGAATTAGAAAATTTGAACAAGATAAAGATCTGCATCCAATCTCAGTTCTCAAAACTAAATCCTGCAGAAAACCTGTGGGGTGAGCTGGAGAGAAGTGAGCATAAAAGAGCACCTAGGACTGTGGACGGTCTAGAGTAGGGCTCACCAACATGGTGCCCCACGGACACCTAGTAGCCCCTGAGGACCACATGTGGTGCACACGAGTCTGTTCTAAAAACAGCACAATCCACTAGTGAGCTGCATCTAAAACTTTATTTTATTCTGTTAATCTTGAGAGATTGTGTTTGAAGGATTGGTCAAGCATGCCTCTCTGTGGATGCTCTAACCTTCTGAAACCCTCATGTTGTGTTCGTTTTGTGTCAATTAATTTTATGTTCCCAGTCAGAAATAACCATTCCACCAAGACTCACCATATAAACTGTATTAACACACGTTATCTTTAGTTTATGTGTTAGCTTTTTCAACTACCTTAAGCTCTAGTGAATATTAAAAGTTTAGAATTTCTATGTGTTTTAGTTGTCTGTCTGCCTCGTTGACCATTTATTATACACTTGAAGGCAATGTGTTTAGCTTTGAAACTATTTTAAATCTTTTATAAATCAATAAAAATCAGCACCTGCTATGATCCCGGTAAAAAGTGAGGACAAATATTTTCAGTACGTACAAAGGAAATGATCCCAAAACAGCAATAGATATTTTCGCAATGTTTTATACGTTAACGAACAACTAATCAGAACATGGACATAAAAAATAATCAGGCTTCTAAACGTGGTGGAGTGTGTTGGCTCAAACTTCCGTCGTGTTTTTCTCTCAGGCACATACAGGACAATATCCTCAGGTTGCTGCGTCGCGTTTACGGCATGTTATGCCTGTTTTGACATCTCTTGGTTCACCTCTCTTTCTTGTAGCAAGTGATTTTGCGTCTTCCTCCTGGATCACTGTTACCGAAGCAACAAAAGCTGACGTTGCGGGGCAGGTGTTGCCGTTGTTCAAGGTGGTGTAGCAGCATGGCTTCACCCAGAATGTAACAAAGTAATTTCCCCCTGGGATCATTAAAGTTTGTCTGAATCTGAATCTGAACTCCCCCAGAAATGGCCTCTTAATGACAAAAACCTTCCTCGCTTCCATCAGGGATTCACCTCCATCCACAATACAAATGTGTTGTTGATGAGGATGTTATAAAAGTAACCTCCATTGGCAAACGCCCTGTCTTCCTCTGACAAGACTATTTGCCAGTAACCTGCAAAAGTGTTAAAAGTGGATAAAATCATGAGTAAGCGCGGCTAATATCTCACATTAAGTGTGGTGCATCAAGGAATCACATCTAACGATCTAAATGGATACTACTGTATCCATGTTGATGTTGATGTTGATCCCAAATTGTCCACTCTGAGAAAACAAAGTCTTACATTTATTGTGCAGTTAGATCAAACTGACGATAGAGAAGAACTACGTCAACATTAAAATCAGCGTACCTTATCGGGGTTGTCTGCTCCGTTTTTGTTCCTGTTGTCGTTCAGAATGGCAGTGGGTTTCTAGTCCTTCCTGGGGCCCACAGCTGCATCAAAAGTACATGTTTCCTTTTCTTTGGACAGTAGGACATAAGGGTGTGCGTATCGGTGAAGGCAAGTCTAGAGGAAAAACAATCCCTGTCCCATGTAGCAACTAAGGCTGGAGGCAGCTCGGGCTTGTTTCTTCCGATCGTCCCCACCATGGACAATTTTCTTTGTTTTGTCCCTTGAGACACGCTGTCATCTGTAGACCCACACGCTTCCCTGGATTCTTATCAGGAACACCTGCATTTTCTTGGCATAACTTATCCTGCCATCTCGTGTTCCTCATATCTTTATGCCATATTTAGATGGCTTGCTTGGCATATAGTGCCTGAAAGTAATAGTAATAATAGTAATTACTATTAGTAATAGTAAAAGGGCAGCGTTTCCTAAAAGCAGTGTGTGAGCGGGTCCATCTGACAGATGAGTTCATACCCGAGCTGAGTTTTTACACCAATTGTTGTCCACGCAATTTCAAGTCGTGTTTGTGGACAGAGTCGTGGAATCTCAGATCGACCTGAACAAATCGGCTACAAATTTCAGACAGAAAATGTATAAACAGGTCAAACTTGACCAGAACACAACAGATGGGTAAAGATATAGTAATAGTAATATCATCTTTATTGTCATTGAAACATACAGTACAACAAAATTTGTTCTCTGCTTTTAACCCATCACCCTTGGGGAGCAGTGGGCTGCCATGTGCAGCGCCCAGGAAGCATTCTGGGGTTAAGGGTCTTGCTCAGGGACCCAGAGAGCAGGCGCTGGGGATCAAACCGAGTACTTGCATCCTTCTCTGAGTGCAAGCGCGCTGCTCTAACCACTAGGCCAACACTCCCCATACACCGAGACGCAGCTCGGTAGGCAAAGAGAAGACTAATGTGCCAAAGTGGGTTGTTCAAAGTATTAAATGTGCCACTGTTGACTTTGTTTAAAACACTTGTTTCTTAGCGTGGATTCTTTTTCATTGCTGAATAAATGTGCTTAAAATAAAGGTCTGATATTTCAACATTAAGCATTATGCTGCTCCAGTAAAGGATTAAGTTGTTTTAATGCTTTTTACACGTCTTTAAAAGGGGCACCACTAAGCCTTGTCTTATTTCCTAATGTGACAAAACTATAGCTGCACTACTGTGGCAGGTAGACTATTTTTTAAGGGAATACATTTGACAGGAGAGTACCAGTTGTACTCTCCTGTCAAATGTATACTATGTGCTAATAGTTAAAGTCGGACAAACTTTTCATTGTTCTTGGTTTAGTCTGCATCAACTGGCTCATAACCGCCCAAACATGACTGACAGCCGGAGCGGTGGGAGGTGGGATGCTTGACACGCTGTAACTCTTTGTTTTTTTTCCTGCGTCCTTAATCTCTTGTTGCATTATTTGGGATTACAGCACAATGAGCCTTTCCTTGTTTTCACGTCTTTGCTGTATTCACAGCCAAATCCCCACATATCCCAGAAGGCCATCACGCCCGAAATGTGCGGTGATGTACGATGACACTTGAGCTGTCAACCCTCTTGTGTCCTTTTGTGCCGTAGTGGCCAGGTAAATGACCTCACGGAGGAAATGGCTGATAATGCAAACAGATAAGGCTCCCGGTACCTGTTGACCACAGTCAGAACCTCCTAAATCAGGTCTTCCTGACACGTTGCTCCATCTGCGACTGCCTCAGTGACACCCACAAGGCATTGAGCCCTTATCTGCCGTGGCCCCTGCTCAGCATTCACGCCATTCATGCGAACAATGCTACCTCTTCCCGCTCATTGGATCTGTGACTGACAGTGGGTGTTGGTGCACTTGTGTCTGACTTCAGCCTCTATCTGACACGGGGCTGTTTGTCCAGTCTCGATACCCCCACCAAGACACAATAAAGGGCGTGCCACTTCCCTTGATGTTTTTCCAACTGGACCTTAATAATGGAGCTCGCTCTCTACTCGGCACATCGGTTTCCTCCATAGGAAGAGTTGCATTAGCCGGGAGGGGGAAGGGTCAGGGCAGAAAGGGCTGACTAATGGTGAGTTCTCCACCCACTGAGCAGCCAGCAAGGTGGAAATGCCATCTTGTTCGGACGGTCAAATGCTTGAAAGCGACAGATAAGGTTGTTGCCTTTTATAACCAACAGAGGAAGGAATAGTTGACGCACAATGGGATCGCCGGAGATCGGGTTGTGATTTGGACGGCACGCCGGCCTGGACATACCAGAGAATAGTTGGTCTGATTGTAACTAGAAGACATGCTGAGATAAGAGCTAAGACGGCACCCTTACTATGAGATTCTCACAGTTTAACAGGGAGAATTTGAGGTGTTAAGTACTTAAACAAAGAATTAAAACATGATCTATTTGCTTTTGTTTAAAGAAAAGCAAACAAGCGACGGCTGATGCCAAAATATGGCATAATGATTTATTCATTATTATTTTGAGTAAAACACATAGATCCAAGCAAAAAGAGGGGATGAATGCTTAGGAAATGGAGAAATAGATTTTAAGTGCTTATTGCTTTGAATATAGCATCACATAAGTATAATAACCTGATGTTAGCTGGTTAATTAGCCGGTCTATCTGCTGAGGTAGCCGGCCTGCTGCCGCCTGGTTAACAAACCTTTTAACTCGCAGCGTGGATATTGTAGCTTTACAACAGCTCCTCCCCTCGATAAGAGTGGCAGGTCACACTCATTTAGTTTCTGTGCCATGAGCGTGACCACGTGCATGTGGGCGAAAACGAAAGCAGCAGAGGACAAAAAGTGGGTAAGAAATGAGGGGATGGAATGTTTTAAGCGCTGAATTAAACTGGAGATGTTGCAAGAAGAAAACTCCTGCCACTCCTCTGGCATCCCGGTGAACTCACTTTTAGCGGGAGGCCGAAAAACTAGCGATTGTAGCTTTTCGCTAGCGACGCACCGATCCAGTTTTTTCCTATCCAATCGGATACCGATACCTGGGCTGAGCATATCGGCCAATAGCTGATTCCGATCCGATGCTACCGTTGGATGAATGGACCGTGTGCCTTGGTCCGGCGCTTGCTCTGTGTTTGCTCATCACTAGCTGCTGTCCGTGCTCTGCCTGATGATGTAACCGGCGTTGCAAACATAAAATTGAAGTGACTGGATCGCTGTAACTGTATTGCTGTTTACGTTGTCAAATAAAAAAAACAAAACAAGAAATGACTGGATCGGAATGCTGGATCGGTGTCATTCATCCGAAAATCCAGCCAATTAGCCGATGACTGGAGCCGAAATCAACCCAATAGATGTTAACCACGTATTGGGTCTGATGGGGTTTCATCTCGCGGCTCCCATCTAACATTGGACGGGTCTGATATGGGAGCTTGAACCTTGGGATCCTCCGTATTGGCTCCCATGAAGCAGGCGCATTATGGAGCTTCTATAATTCACCCCTGTGATCACTATGCCCCCCACCCTTCCCTCCTCTTATTTATGAATGGCACAATTTTGACAAAGGGGCCAACTCAGGTGGGTAGCCGCTGATCACACGATACTCCGTACAGAGTGAGGAATGTGGACAGGAACCCCCCCCCCCCCCTCCTTCACCTCTAAACTTTGATGCAGAATATCATAACCAATGCGCCTCTCTAGCTCCCTGACACACGCTGCGATGAAGATGAGGGAGAACGGCTGCTGCAGTCGCTGGGGGCATGAGGGGGCACAGATAGTGGCTGTTTGATCTGAAGGTCGCCAGCCCCCTCCACCGGCGTTGAGAGATCCTTGGCGGATGAGGCTGGCTCTTATTTAATAACATGAAGGGGAAGCGGACCTTTCTCTCATAATTAGGCCTAATTACCTGCTAGGTGTGGACAGACGGCCCAAGAAGAGACAAACTGCCTTTATCCACAGACTTAGAGTCAGATTACCCCGAGCTGTCTTATCTGTTTGGAGGCCAGCGGGGGCCTCGGCGCTCCTCGCTGGCCTGCCTCCGGCTGGCTCCTGTATCCACCTCGAGTATATTAACCAGTCAGCCTGATTTATTACGGCCTGCTCCGTGCCACTCGCGTTTAATTATACGTGCTCATTACTCTCCTCTGTAAATCAGAGGACGTTTCATGTGAACTAGTCCAGGAAGTAGAGTGGGCGACACAGAGTTCTGCTAACCTCTTTTTCTTCTGCAAACGTACGTGGGAGGGATCTAGCGGGCCGTTTGTAGAAGCTCCCGTCTGCCACAGCTGAGCCGGGAAGGCATGGACGAGATTTAGTTTGATACGAAACGCTTTGGCCGTTTGCTCGGCCGCCGCCGTCGCCGCCTGTTGGGGAGGGACGCTGTAAGGGTCCGTATGGGTTGGGTTTGAGTGACATTGCGCCCGTGGTTTGTTTGTTTACAGTGTCCGTGTCCCCTTTCCTGAGCCGCCAGCATGTTTGTGTTTGGGTTTGTTGGGCGACCCACTTGCAGCCACAACAGCAGGAGCCATTGTTGGGGCCGGTTTCAGGGACTGGAAACGGCTGACGCCTGGAAAAAGAGTGGCGGCTCTCCCAAGAGGAACCTGTGGCGGGGGGGGGGACGAGTGGCAAACATGCTTATTTTCCGGTTCGATTCTCCAGCAGTGGTTGTCAAACTTTGTATAAGAAGTACCGCCTCAGTAAATGCTGGGTTTTCCAAGTTACCACCGTACTTACAGGCAGAGGTGAGTTTAGCCAAGTGAGAGTTTGAAAGTAGGCTTTAGAGAAATGATTCTGTTGAGGATAAAAAGGTATTTGGTGAAAGGGCCGGTCTAGCCGGTTAACTGTTTGATTGAACTTCCTGGTTTATTTTTGAAAAATGATGCAAGCACACAGACAAAAAATATAAAATAACATGCAAATACAGGTATATCTGAATAATAGCATGAAATAAATTAAGCAATCAACAGTAAACAAACTCATCTCACTTTTTCACAACGGAAACGTTGTGCGCTCATCAGTTGGGCGGTCGATGGGAACTGGCCAGCTTTCCTTTTCTTGGCTTCGATCGGTGAAAAATCAGCAAAATTAAATACTAAATAACCTGGGGATTTTTTTTTCCTATCCATTAAATGCGATAACGCTGAGATCCTAACTTTTCTGTCTATGAAATACAACAACCAACAGCATGTTCTTTGTTGCACTTCTTTGGAGTTTAGTAAAAACAGATAAGAATTATGTTTTGAAGCATAGTTGGGGATAATATATTTTCTTTAGGTTCTATTACTGCAGCACATTGGCTGATTGTTCTAATTAGAATAAAAATAAATTTAAAATGGGTCAAAAATCAAAGAAAACCTGAAATTAGCATTGGCCAGGATAGCCCTGCTCAGTGCATCTCTCCTGATGATGAATTACATCTCCTCAAACCTCCTCAGAAAACTTGCCCGCCGGGCACATCCCACCAGTTTTTAATCTCAGAACCTAACCAGTTACACTTCCCTCGGTCTTAAAGTCATTTTAATATCCGAATTAAGAGCTGGAAGATAAAGGGACCAGAAGAAATGTGGCCAAATGTTGCTCCTTCCTGGTTCACTTGTTCATTTAATTTCCCACCAGGAGTTCTCGCTTCTCTACACTGCACCTTTATTTTGACTGCTTATTAGCATCGTGGTTAACTTGTTCATTTACTTTGCCAGTCGCTGATGGCAACATTTTTTCCCAGACTGCCGCTGACTAAAGTTAGCCAAAGTAGCACAGCTTTAGCCCCGTGGTCCTCTACCTCCTCTGGCCTTCATCGCTGCCCTGGGAAGTTGGTTTTGATTGACAGCTGGTTGTGACTGCTGGCTGAAGGTTTTGTAGCTTGTGGTCTTTAGACAATGAGAGGAGGCAGCTTTAGGCTGTTGTTTCTGTGACTCAGAGCTTCATCAGGCTTGCTGCGAGAAGACAAGAGGAGATGCTTGATCCACCTGCTATCAGGATGAGCCTCCTGCTCAGGAATGCAGCGTCACCCACCTTTCACAGGAGCAGCTGAACAGACAACCCCTTACAGAAGCTTAGCCATTTTTTCCCCTTTCTTCTCCATTATACCTTTCCTTTCATAGGTCTTTAATTCAAGCTCAAAAACGACTTTATACAGATATAAAATCATGCTTTACTTCACAGATGCACGGATCAGGCTTTCCCAGAATTCTCCTATTTTAGAATTGTGTTTTTTTTTTAAGCATGACCTGCTATCCTGACCCGTAATCCTGATTTTATACCACACCCAAAGTCATTTGTGGAGACACTGATCCTGAACAAAATAAAAAAAAAATAATGAGCTGCTGTTTTTTTGATTGAGGAAGAATTTTTTAATCCAACAGTTAATGAGGGCTTACACAGGAACACCTCCATTGTGTGACATAATTACAGTTATCAGTGTTGAAATCTGGTTGTATTTCCTGACTTTTTTCCCTTAGGAATGGGTTTATGAATTAAACGTGCTTCTTATTCTGGATTTTAAATAAAAGATTGCATGCTTTTTTTTTTTTTTTTGGATGAACGAACAGATTTATAGATTGAGAAGTCTTGAAAAGTGGCTTTATGTAAAATTACACCTTGTGAAATGGGTAGATGAATGCAAAACTGTTCAATTCTGATTGCTAGCTGATTGATTGGTCCAAATTAAGAAAAAAAAAAAACTGAGACTGTAAATATCTCACGCAGTCATCGTTTCGTGCAGGCGTCTGGATTTCTGGTATAAAAAAAATGGAAGTGTGTATTGTTGGCTCGTAGGAAGTGCTTGTGGAGCCGGCGTACCGATGGCGTCCTCGTGTGACTGCCGTCCTCTAGGCTTAATCAGGCAGGCCTGTCAGGGGTCTCCGTCTCTCTGCTTCACAGGTTTACATGGACAATTTAACTACTAACCTCCTGAAATGAGTGGCTCCTGAATGCCTCAGGCTCCAGTTTCAGTGTCTGCTGATTGCAGGGGCCACGATGAGTAAAAGTAGACCAGGAGGCAGATAGTAGAAACTGCAACGTACACCTGAATGCAACGCAAAAGATTAACGCTTTCACATCATTTCTCTCAAATCAAAAGTCCCGTTTTGATATTTAGGCTATTATTTTATCAAAGAATTTACTCCAGCTGCTCTGCTGCTGACTTACCATTTCGCAGAACCCACTGAGCGATGATCAGACGTTTTTGCGTACGAGAAATATAAAACCCTTCAAATCTGTGCAACGCCTTGGCTTTAACAGGTGAAGAAAAAAAAATAATAAACCCAAACACTGGATTAAGCCCAGAGTCACTAAGAACCCCTTGCACATGAAGATAATTGAGTTTCATGTAGGAGCACCGTTTCCTCCCGGCATGCCTGTGGTCGGATTGGTTTCCTCACCTGCACAGCCCTACAAACAACATAAAAGCCTGAGATGTTACCTTTGCCTCTGGGACAACGGCTGTTGATCGCGAGAGGAATGACAAGCCCCAATCTCTGCCTGTTTACTGTAATTAAAGTGTCAGCTGTGATTTATTATGCAGTGAGTAAGAGAGGTGTTATCGCGTGTGTGTGTGTGTGTGTGTGTGTGTGTGTGTGTGTGTGTGGTGAGCTTGTTGGTACTTAGAAAAGAGGAAACGAAAACAGCGCATCGAACTGATCAGACTGCTGTGGTAGACGAGAAGCTTGAAGGCAACAGGGAGCTCCTCTCAGACTGCCTCTGTTCAGAGTTTGTGCAACACCCAAGTAATTGTTGGCTTGTTTGTGGTTGAAATAACTTGGCTAAACTCAACGCTGATCTCATTCATTTCTCAGATGGGTTTCAGCTGAACTTCTTTTTTTTTATTTATTTTTTTTGGACAAAAAAAACATGTTTTACAGCTTAATCTGTACCCTGAGCACATCAGTCACAGAGGTAGATATTTTTATTAGAATCCAGTGTCATTTTCTCTTGCAGTGTATGTAATTGTGATGGTCTACAGCCACTTTGGATTCACCTGTCTGATCCATCCATGGCCCGTCCCGCTCCATCCCCCGTTTATACTTTAAGAGGGGCCGGCGCGCCCCTTAACACCCTCCACTTTAGATGCCCTGCAGGAGACACCCCCCTGCTGTTCTCTGGGTGAGTCAACCAGGGTTTTGGATCTTTCCTTCTGCTATATTTTATAACTTATAGATGCATCTGTGAGTAGAGCAATGCAAAAAAAAAAGAATGTTTTTGAAGATTTTGTCTCAATGGATTATTACCCTAGGATTGCCACAACATGGAAAACACAAAGGGGAAAAAAAAAAATGTCATCATCAAATGTTTTGCTCTTTTGCATTGATGTTCTCAGTAATATGGAGACTGTACGAGCCGCTGAAGGTGTCTGTCTGTCTGGATTATCTCCGCTTCAGACAGCTGCGTGGCAGAGATCTGGGCTCTCATTTATAAAACGTTGCAAAGAATCCATTCTAAAAGGGTACGTGCGCCAAGAAAAAGAAAATGCCGTACGGCAAAAGCAATATTCAGATTTCTAAAATCACCCACACCAGCACGCAGATTCCCTTTTGTAGATCACAGCTGTACCTGAACGTTTGCGTACCTGGTTCCGCCTCAGGTTCAGCCCTCTAAACGTCCAGATTCAACCATAAATGGTCAATGCAAAGCACCTCATGAATGTTAACGTTGATTAAAAATGGTTCAGCTGATTGCTCTTCTTTATCATGGTGACGTGGCAGCCACAGAGAAAAAGAAAAGAAATTTAGGGATAATTTCACAGAGAGGCGTTTATTAAATGCGTAAATCAGAGGTAAAAGCACAAACGTTTAAAGAACGCGTTAAAAAATAAACCTTATTGCTGTTGTAAATGTCAGAAGACAGTCGTATTCCTCTGAGGCTGTGTGTTCAGATCGACATTCAGGGAACAGAGGGTTAGAGGATTCCCCCATAATGGTAAAGAGCCCCCCCCTCCCCGGCCACAAAAAAATAAAATAAGTCTGTGCAAAAAACATTTTAGGAAACCGATGGACACTTTGCCATATAGGGTATAGAAAAATCCAAAGCTCAGATTGTAGAGCGACATCTCGACCAGTCATAATCCTTGGACAGGAAGTATTTGATCCCTGAACCCACGTTTCCTTCTCACTCTCCCATCTACAAGGTCTTCCAGCAGTGCCGATGCTTCCACCGCGCAGCATTACGCACCAGTGTATCTGACTGTTTACAGTAATTAAAGTAATTTCTCTGCACACCTAGTCATGATGGGGGTGAACACAACATCCTGATGATCATTGGGCAAAAGAATGCGATGGTTGAAAACCCTGATAAAATGTTGTGCGGACTTTGATTTAAGATGGTTTATGGGATTTTTTTTTAGTTTATTGAAAGGACGATTTGTATAGTTATGTGTCACCAGTAGAAAAAGGAAGGGCACGGGGGTTTTGAATGCTTATAGTGAAGTCGATCTATGATTGAAGTCTTATACGGAGTGAAATTCATCGTCTAACAGCAATCATGATGCAGTTTTTTTTTTGTTTTTTTTTATAGATCCCAACTTTTGTGTTGAAAATGACTTACGCACGTTTCAGGTGCTATTTTGTGCATACGCAAGCTTTATAGATGAGACCCCTGAACACTAGACATTCACAATTAGGGCCTTCAAAGGAACAGCCTTAGTTCGTGAAGCAGGAGAACCACTTTCCCCTACTTTGTCTGCAGTAGATTAACTAGAACCGCAAAGAAAGCATGTCCTAAACCAGATCCTCAGCAAACCGTACCAAAGCAGGGAGGCCGGAAATCCACACCATTCCTGAAGACTCCTCTCTGTGGAGAGATCCTCTACAGGAGCAAGATGCACGTTGAAGCTGCCGTCCTTCAGACAATACATAAAACAGCTTCTCGTTATTTTAGGCGGAGGGCTGCTGTTTCATTAGACCAACTTGCTAGAACCAAGTTACGGCGTAAGGGATGAGAGAAGGGTGTCTGCTGCTGTAGACCTTAATGAATTTTAAGCTCATATTCGTGAACTGGACAATACTTTCACTGCTTCTTTCCTCTCTCAACAAACAGGTGCTATTTTTACACAAAATATTCTTCAGTGGCAGACAGGTAGCTCTTATTAGAGCTTCACAAACACATAGCAGAAAACGAATCCGTCTAAATCCGGGTTATTTATCTGCTGAACCACGGAAACTCTACTCATTGATCACGGTATTATACAAACATTGTAGTCGACAAAATGTGTTGTTTGTTTTTTGGAATTCAGAAAACAATCTATCTGACAATTTGTTTTAAAATTAACGATTTTGCAGGTCTGCGAAAGGTGCCATCCACATGTGGGACCTGAACAGCAGGAGGGCAGAGCAGGTAGTGGAGGCTCATTGTGGTAATTCAGTCATCTGGCTCAGCACGCTGCGGTCTGGAGAGACCCTCATCAGGTGAGTCTCCCAACGGGTTCTGAACTTCTGCTACAATGCCCGCTCTACTACCCCGTTCTCCTATCCTAGTTGTCATTGGTTCCAGGTCCACATGCTCCTCATAGGTGCAACAGTAGTAGAAATACCAATATTGCTTCCAGTGCTCTGGATTTATATTTCCCAGCATTACAACATTACAACATTGCAACATTAGAGTAAGAGGCCAAAATCCCGCAATCAGCCAGTCGGACATTTTGCTCCAGCTTGTTTGGTTACCTTTACGTGTGCTGAGGCTGATTTTACCTGAGATGACGTTGTATGCTCAGCTGTTACATGTAAAGTAGGACTCTGCATGTATAGTTGGAAGGCAGAGTGATGTGGGTGGGAGCGCTCAGACTCTTTGGTAGCGACTCCTGCAGGCACACCCTGGTTAACACCGAAATCCTTTTCGCTCAAAGATATAGCCAATGTGAACTATTATTTCTAAATTGATAGTTAAGACAACATTTCTGGACATCGTCAGTAAAGCTCTGCTGAAAGCATCACTTCTGTCAAATGCTTCTGAATCCCTGGATATTTGCCTATAGGATGGGTTCTAATAACTGTAACTCGCCCTTTTGCATTTGCTCTCTGTGGATGGAGCAGTCAGGGACGCGACATGCAGGTCTGCCTGTGGGACCTGAAGGACGGCCGCAGTGAGGTGGTGGACTCCGTGTGGACGGGCAGCGTTGGATTCTGTCAGTGCTCGGTGCTGGAGACGAGCCCATCAAACTTCCTGCTGGCCTTTGCTGGCCCGCAGACTGAGGAGGTGAGACGTCTGCAGCAAAGGGTATTTCTAAAACTTTGCCTTTCCAGCAGGGCGTGCTTGGGATGAGCTCTAACAACTTACTACCAATAATGCAAATGTCCGATTTGCATGAAAGCCAAACCCAAGTAAAATTACAGTGCAAGCAGATACAGGGAATAAGAATGCTTTTAATTATGTCATGTTAAAAGAGCGGGGCTGCGCAGTGGTGCAGTTGGTTGCACTATAAGAAGTTACTGGGTTCAAACCCTGGGTCTTTCTGCATGGAGTTTGCATGTTCTCCCTGTGCATGTGTGGGTTATCTCCGGGTACTCCAGCTTCCTCCCACAGTCCAAAAAACATGACTGTTAGGATAATCTAAATTGCTCTTAGGTGTGAGTGTGTGAGCGCATGGTCATTTGTCCTGGTTGTCTCTACGTTGTCCTGTGGAGGACTGGCGAACTGTCCAGGGTACACCTCGACTATAGAAAATGGACTTTGAAAAACTTTTTAGTATTTGTTAACACGAATGTGACATTTTCTGTCTCCTTTAGAAATGAAGGTCAAATCCTCAATGCCACATTTGATGGTGCTTGTTCAGTATAGGTGGGAAGTAGGCGCATTATCGGTTAAACAGTCTAGATCAGGTATAAAGACCAATCTAATAAATGGCTTTCATTGGGCTTCCTCTGTTGACCCTGAAATCTCAAATCTTTTTCTGGCTTTTAGTGTTTAATTTCTTTGTGGAACATTGGGTATCCAAGCATGAGCTGCTCTGTTATTTCAAAGTTTTCTTGATACGAAATGGCTGTGATTTCTGCTGCATAAATGTCCTGAATGCATTATTGGATTGTGAGAGAGTTTGTCAAGACTTGACAGGATACAGAAACATCAGATCTACAGCCAAGGACAGTCAACCGTAATCACAATGGCATTGTTAAGAAAATATGGAGTCGTATTGTTTTTTTTCTCTCGGATGGATTGATCATACACAAATAACTTGGATGGTTTTAAAAGCAGAATCTGCATCCACGCCTTTGAATTTGTTGTGGATTTTCTCTGTACAGTTTAGAAATTACCCACAAGCTTGACTATATGTACCCCTACTAATATTTGGTCATATATTTCTCAGCAAGTTGCTAAGAGACGACACGCTTTTCTGTAGCCATCAATGAGGTCCTGACAGTATTCTCATCACCTGCTCAGGTTCTCACCCAAACCAGGAAGATGGAGCGCATCAGCCCAGTTTTAAAGTCCTTCCACTTTATAAATCACTGAACAGCTTAGCACCAAAATACATTAAAGACCTGTTGTTGCTGTAACAACCCTCCAGACCACTCAGATTTTCTGGTTCTTATCTACTCTGCATAACCAGAACCAAACATGGAGAAGCAGCATTCAGCTTCAGCATTCCCAACCAGTGACCGTTCCAATGTGTTTATGATGTTTTTATGTTTTCATGATGTAAAGCGTTTTGAACTGCCTTGCTGCTGAAATGTGCGATACAAATAATCTAGACTTGATTTGAAACTTGACTTCTCATTAGAAAAAGTAAAACTTGCTTTCCTGGAATGGACCTAGCCTTGAAGCAGGTTTATAATTAAACTAAAATTGCGACCAGTGCAGAAACTAAACGTTGGCCTGCTTTTTGACCATGTGATATCCTGGATATAGGGATATGAGCAAAGTCCTGCTTTATTCATTAAATTCATTTTCGACGTCTGGAATCATCACAACTTAGGAACCACTAAGACTCAAGTCTTTCATCGACTGGAAGATGCTGAGAGCAGCTTTAGTTTGGCGGCACATTTGAATGTAGGTTTAGCCGTATTCTTTAGGACAATAATTTAATTTAGTTTCACACATTTGATGTCATTTTAATTTTATTTGATTACATTTTGGTCGAATACATTTTCTTTGTAAATGTAGTTGCCTGAGAGGGATGAGCTCTTACGTATTTAAGGAATTGTTTTATATATATATATATATATATATATATATATATATACTTTTTATAAGTTGACAAAAACTGCCAAAATAATTTTTTGTCATACTTATTTAGTTTCCCTCAGGGGAAAACAATATTTTCATTGGAAACTGTGGCAAATATGTTTTTTTTCAATAGAATTACCACTGCCTGACAGGCTGCCAACAGTAACAGAAAAACTGGCTACAAAACCGAGTCTTTAAAGGCTGAATAAACCTTTGAAAAGCAAGTTTGATGGTTGCACAGGACAAAGATCCACCAATTTAGCCACAGGCTACTCAGACAAAATGTCAAAGCTGGTGATGGTAGCATCATGCTGAGGTCTGTTCACTGCAAGCGGCAGCGTCGATAGAATCATGTGAGAGGGCTACCTCCAAGTTCTCTATTTTTCTCCAGTCAATAGCTAGACAGTTGAATCATGGACACATTCATCCCTAACACTTTAATCCTGGTTCTGGAAGAGATAACACAGGCTAACTAAAGTCTTCCAGAATGACACCAACCTCAACTCTATTGAGAAATTTATGGACAATGATTACAAGCCTGAGCTGTTCCAGGAAACCACCCGACTGAAATCAACTCTGCCAATTCATATAAGGAGAGTGGTCACACATCTGACCAGAATTATGCCAGAAACTGGTTGATTACTACCAAAAGTCTGCGGTTTTCTGCAATCTTTGCTAAGGGATTGATATCTAAATATTAGTGGGAGTCTGTATTGTATACGTTTGAGCCTAACTGTAAAATTTTGACCCTGTATGGTTTTGAGAAAATCCACAACTTCTCGCCAGCGCTGTAAACACAATATTTTAAGCCATAAACTGTCAAACAGTAATCAGATTGTTTTTCTTATTAAACCACTGTGGAAGAATTTAATCAGAACCAGCAGCTAAATATCGGCCGCTGTTGGTCATGGTGGCTAACTTCCTCATATTGAACGCTCTCGTCTAAAGCGCCTAATGGACCACAGCGAGCTCACCAAAATAAGTTAAATTGTGCCTTTCAGACGGTAACTAATGAGGAAATCCATGTTGCCTGATAAAATAATCTAAGTGGCCGTTTACGCTTTGAATCATCGGCTGGTGGCTGAGGGGGGGGGGGAAAGGAACCCTCAGTCCTACTTGGAACGAAATCGCGCTTTAGTCTGACGTGCAGTTAATTCACAACACCCACGGGCGTGTACGGTTTTGTGTGGAGCCAGTGTCTGAGAGGTGAGACTGGATGGGGAGAAGGCAGCCAGCGACTCAGCCATCTTTTATTGCCTCCAGATTCATGTTACGCGCTTCACTTGCGGAGAAGCCTCACTTGAAAGGGACGGAGCGGTCACCTGATCCGGCCGAACGTGCCTCCGCTAACCCCGGTCCAGCAAGCCAGGCACCGGGGCGCCTGTGACTCCCAGCGCCTCAATAATGCCATTGTCCCAACAGACACAGACAGAGGCAAACCTATGTAGCCATAAAAGGCAGAGCAAAAAAACGGACCGCTGCCCCTTTTTGTCATTTGGCATCTCCGCCCCATTCCACAGACATAACGGGCCAAGACTGATGCTTATCATGTATGTGCAAGTAAAACACCCTCATTAACGAATTTCTGCAGAAACAATGCTCAGGCTCATGCCGAAGAGCACGCACAATGGCGTGATTTAGCAACGCGGGCAAAAAAAAAAAAAGAAGAGAAAAAAAACAGGTCAGTATTTGGATATACGACAAGAAAGCAGACAACACGTTCCTACTGCGGTGGTTTTTCTGTTTACTGCTCACAGTGAGAATCCTGCCTGCAGATAACTGCTGTGTCAGGAACATTAATTAATAGCGTGGGTGTTTTATTTATGGGGCAGTTCGATGCCACACAAGAACAGAGATCACCTGAGGCGCAGAGGAGCTGTAAAAGCTCCCTTTGTCAGGCACGCAGAGGTAAACACACAGGACAGATGTGGCCTAGTGATAAAATACAGATCGCTCCCTTAAAGGGCTGTTTAATGTGAAGCCTAATGAGGATGAATATGCGAATCATCAGCGGGGAGGAAGCCAGAGGAGTTAGTTTTGGGCCTAATGTGGGTACAAACGCACGCACTTTATCACTGGCTCCATTAGTTGTAGTTCATAGATGTTGGGTCCAACGTTTGCAGAGAAAGCGCCGTTCAGTTCGCGGGGTCCGGCCGGACTGGGATGGATTATAGACAGCGTGGCAGCCAGCCGGTCTGTGCGAGCTGATGGCGGACGGATCTACGGAAGTCTAAAAAAAAAATAATAATAATGACATGATTCTAGTTGCAGCTGTGATATTTGAATTCAGCAGGCAGGTTTTAACTTGGCTGGAAGCTTGTAAACAGATATTTTACCCACAAGTGTGCTTAATCCAAATACGTAACCATCTCCCCGTCATGAGGGCAGATTAATTAAGGCAAACATACAAAATTAATTTGAATTTAATTAGGGAAAATAATAGTGCACTGAAGAAGGATTAATATCCCTTGATCTTTTCCACATTTTGCCTCACCACAAAACTTCTATGCATTTTATTGGAATTTTATGTGGTGTAATTGTGAAATGGAAGAAACGGTATTCATAATTTTTTTTTAACAAATAAAAATCAAAAAAGTAGCACAGTGTGCATTTCAATTCAGCCCCACTTACCTTAATAAGATCCAGTGCAGCCAAATGTGTTCTGAAGTCCACGGAGAGCCATAGGTGGGCAGTTTAATCTCAGTATAAATCCTGCGGTTGTATGAAGCCCTCGGAGGTTTGTGGGAGAATCTGTCAACAGGACAGCTATTAGTCAGGCGCAACCCAAATCTAACCTTCATCAAAGGGGTGCCAGAAGAAAACCATATCAAGTCCCAGTCCTGCGCGTACAGCCAGAGCTACAAAGGAATGGTTTAGATCGCCGGATATTCACGTGTTGGAATGGCCCAGTCAAAGTCCAGACCTAAGACTAGCTAGAAATCTGTAGCACAACTTGAAATTTGCTGCTCATTTCCTATCCAATCTGAGTGAAAGGTGGTTCTACGAAGTAAACAAAAACACATGGTGTGTGGCTCTAACCTAAGAAAATGTTTAAGGATTATGAATACATTTGCAATCTGCAAGGCACTGTGCAGAGAAAAAAAGATGAAGGTTTAAGGAGAATGTTTTTGGTCATTTGGCGGGATGCAGCAGTTTTGTAGTTCATCTCCCTGTGCATCTTAACATCTGAAGGCTTACAACATGATGTCAGCCCCAAATGTGTCTGCAAACAGGCTTAGATCACAGAGGATGAATCATCCGGCTGAAACGCTTCAACTGTTCTCCGCAGATCAAGATTGTGGAGATGCCCGGTAAGAACCCAGTCTGCTCGCTGGTGCCGGACGCACAGCTGGGAATGGTCATGTGCGTGCAGCTGTGGAAGGTAAGTGGTGCTGAACTGTCCTCTGGCATGGTTACACCTCTTCATTCCTGTTTGTTCAAATGATCATTTGTTATATATTAAGCCTGGTCTCCTGTGATTGGTCCACATCTCACGACAAGATGCAGTAGCAGACAAATCAACAAAAACGCTCACGGAGGAGACGGTGTGTGATTTACGGCCCAACGACTCGTCCCGGGCCATTTTTCCATGCGTTGCCTCTCAGCTGGCAGCTAGCCCCGACGCTGTAATTAGAGCGCTTGGAAAGGCCGCGGGTTCACTGCCATATATCAGCCTGCAGCTGTATATCCAATCTGATCCGGGCAAAAAGTTAGCTTTTGGTTCACTTTTGGAGACGCTGTCACTCGTTTTATTTTCCTCTCATTAATGGGACCCTGTAATTATTTACAGGGTAGATAATGAACTTTTCGGAGTTTCGGGACTGCGGTTGGAGACTCGCTGCTTTTGTGTACGAGCTTTTACGAGCTTGTTAAAGTTTACAGGCAGCAGGAGTGAAAACCCCGCTAATCAGTCAGGCAAGTTGCCGGGGCCGCGCCCTTTCAATCCGACTGCTATTCGTATAAGAACCCAAACAGGTCTGTTTTAGAGCGTGTAGACAGGTTTGTTTCCCAAACCGTCTTTTGCTTTGATTCTACTGCTGCGCCTACTTTTCATCTTCTGATTTATGAACCAATGCTGCCTCCGTGCTGAGTGCCAAGAAACCAAATGATCAATTATAGCGTTATAAATGATATAATATCATTGTAATACAGCACAGACAGCTGTCTGACTTCAAAGCTGGACGGGGTTCAGGCGACTGTAAATCACCTGAGCAGAGGCCTGCCGCTCTGTTACGCTTATTGAGAGGCGTATGGTCCAAGCGCTGGGAAAAGGCCCAAAACATAAATTTATTATTGTATACAAATCCCTCCCTCTCTGTCTGACTCCCTCATTGGATCGGTCAAAAGAAAGAAAGGAAAAAAAAATCTCTCCACATCAAATGGTCGTGCGCTGCCCACTGCTTCCTTCAACCCACAGAGCTGGAGGAAGCAGCTGACGCAGCCGCCCGTGTCTCTGACACGCTCTCCATGAAGGTCCCACCCACAACTATCTCCTCTCTCCGCCATCCCTCTCATCACCAGTCTCTTACCACCGCATAGTTAAAACGTCATGGTCTTCCTTTTTTCTGAAAACCCAGACTCGCCAGCAGATTTACTGCCGGCCTCCAAGACCTTTTTTAGTTTTATACAGATGTTCTATTCCACTTTATTTTCTCTCATATCTCCAACACTGAAGTACGATTTATTATAATAGCTTGCAAAAGTATTCATACATCTTGAATTTTGTTACATGTCATACAAACCACAAACGCCTTTATCATATAGTGTAATATAGTATTGGTTTGTTTTGTATCATATAATATTTTATTGGGAGTAGTAATGCCAGTACATAATTGTAAAGTAAATGTTGAAGAGAAAAGGATATGCAGTTTCTTTTCCGCATTTTTCTATGTTTAAAAATGGGAAAAGTGTGGCATGCAGTTGTATTTTAACCCCCCAACAATGGAAATGCTTTCATAAATCAAATATCGCCACAACCTTTGTGCAGTAGGTCTCAGTACTGCAATAGGATTTAAACTGGAGTTGGACTGGGGCGTTCTAACACTTGAATATGTTATCTAAATCAGCGTCTCTCAGTTCTAGACCTTAGGGCGCATCGTCCAACTTACCTGATTAAATGATTGCTTTACCACCTAAGCATGCCATCACGGCTGTAGAAGCCTGTTAATAAGTCATGTATTTTAGTAAGGTGCGTGGCGGCAGGGTAATACCTACAACAAGCAGGAAAGTGAATCCCCAACACTGATCTAAACTATCATAGCTCTGGCTATGATAGTTTTACAATCACCTTTTACAATCTTTTACAATCACCCTGCTTCTGCTGAAGAAGAGCGTATACCGCAGCATGATGCTGCCGCCTCCATGTTTCACCATGAGGATAGCGTGTTCCAGTTGGCAACCAGTATCGGCTGTTTTTGTTTTGAGGTTAAATGACACCCAAAGTCTCTGATAATTAGATGACACCTAAAGGCAATTTGTTGCAAAGGGTTTGATTAGGGGTGTCAGAGTAGAGGGGGCTGAAAAAAAATCCATATGTCATTTCCTTCTACTGGTTCTAAAATGTGAAAGAGTTCAATGAGTACTACTCTGTCCTGCACGGTAGAGCATACCATCCCATCCTTCTTCGTCTGATCGGCTGTGGCGCAGTCGAGCAGGAGACCGAGGAGCATCAAGTCGGCTTTGATAAAGTGAACAATCGAAAGTGGCTCCACATGTGGGTTTGACTTGTGCGAGGATGTCGGGCTTGGCCGCGGGGACGGTAGTGATGTACGATGTGCAAGGCTCCTAATGTGAACAGAGGCTGGCTGGGAAAGAGGAAATGTTCCTTTTACAGATATCCATCACTCTGAGCTCATCACCTTGCTGCCTCGTGGCCATCACATCATGGTAGGACCCGGACGACAACCACAGGAAACGATTGGTTCCTTATGTTGAAGCGGCGCCCGCCTGAGGCCTGTGCCGGGACATCAGCAAACAGACTGCTGGACTCAGGGTTGTTCACGGGTCCTAGTGGACTAGATTTTTACTTTTGACTGACTTGCACGTCCAAAAAAAAAAAACCCAAACAAACAAGAACTTCAGTTTAATTGCTAGGTCTTCTCAGGAAAAAAATCCCGATAATTAGTTTCACATCAACATATTTTCTCGCATTTCTAATGAAAGAAAAAATTCCATCAAGTATTGTCTTGAGTGCCTTTCCCCTTCCTAACAAATTGCGTGTTAGTTTTTCTTTAATCACCTCTGCAGACTTATCACATTGTGCCATCTATAATTTGCAACTTCATTTTAATACTTCCAACCTTTGTGTCGCTTTAAAAACTAAGCAATATTCATATGTTATATAAGTTATATGTCCTTACAAACTCATCAATCTATCATCCAGCTATGTCTTTTCCAGTTGATCAGATTTATGTAATTTGTGCTCGACTGAAAAATTATTTTCCTTCCCCATTTCACCGTTATATCTGTCATGATCAAAGTTCATGTATTCTTTCTTGGTATTTTATTTTAATTTATTAATATTTTTATGCTTTGTCGTTTAAATGAAAAGCATATGAAATTTCCTATAAAATTATTTACATTTGATTATTCTTAACATAAATCAGTTTATGGGGAAATAAAATTCTAATTCTTGACAAACCAAAACAAAAAAAACAACAACACAGTAGTGGGCTCTAAACAAACAAAACAGGAATTATTTGGTGACAGATCTGTACATTTATGAGCTGCTGAATGAACACGTTTTTTATATATTTATACAGATATCTAACATTTTCTCCTGTTTGGCTGCTATTAGCTGCTATTAGCCTGTGCTTCAGGCCAGCAGCTAATCAAATCCACGCATTAATTCATTGTGTAAAAGCATGATGATGTGGTGGATATTATTTCACGACTCCATTAAAATGAAAAGAACTTTGACTGAGAAGTTAGATGAGCTTTATCAAAAGCTCTGAGACACAGAAGATGCTATTTGTATCTTTAATTAACTAAAGCAAGTGATTATTTTCGAGAAATAAGAGCGAGAAATAAGAGTCTACAAGAATTAAAAGAAAACTAGGAGTCCTTCAATTCAATTCAGTTCAAAAATACTTTATTACTCCCAAAGGGACTAATAAAGTTCTTTATTAATCCCAAAGGGATTCTCTGTTAAGAAGACTAAAATAGAACCAAACCTACTGGACTAGAGAACAGCATCTTTCTCCTGTTGTTGTACGAGGCATGTATGAGGATATGAGAGATAACTGAATATTTCTAACAGTATGAAATGAGAACATGAGTAGATGACATGCTTTAGTTAAAGAAAACCCAGTAGCACCTAGATACATTTTTCTGATAACAAACGCAACGTAGCAAAGTGTAATATTTTCCAGAAAAATTATCCCATTCATGTCTGGGACAGAGTTGCACGGCAGTGCAGTTGTTAGCACTGCGGCTCTCTAGCGACAACGTCCTTAGTTACAATCCTGGTCTGTTCATGGAGTATGCATGTTCCATGTGTGGGTTCTGTCCAAAAACATGTCTGTTACTGTAGGTTAAGGGGTTACTCTGAATTGCCTCCAGAAGTGAGTGTGTGAGGGGATGGTTGTTTGTCTGGAGTGTCTTCATGTTGTCTTCATGTTGCTGCCCATCACAAAGCAACACACAGAGGCCTGTCTCTTGCTCCATCCCTGCTGGGGGTAGGCACATGATCATCGTGTCATGAATTACCTGTGTTCTCCATATGTCTGGTCTAGGGATTGCAAAAACACATTCCTTCCAAAAAAAATATCTAAGCCTGGCTAAAATTTCCTAAAATCCAGTGGAAGGAATATGTCATGGTCTGAAGAAACCAGACTTAAACTTCTGGGCCACATTTCCAAAAGATACAGTCTGTTTGGCACAAACAACACTACCAAAGACACACCAAAGGCTCATCATGCCAAGACAGAAACATGGCCTTTACTGTAAAGTTGGATAAGATAATGATCAGTTTCATATACCAGTTGTTTTCACCCAAAACATTGAGGTATATGCTTGACAGCTAAAGAAGAACAAGAGTTGAAAAGTGAAGAGTGAAAGCGAATAAAAAACATACATAGCAGGTGGACATTTATCAACATGGAACAAATCAAAATCTGACGGTGTGGGGTCACCCGAAGAGAAAGGTGGACAAGAGATGTGTTCACAATGATGGCTTTGGAGAACTTTTACAAGATAGATTGATCAGATAATGATAAGTCAAGATGTCGGTTGCTGATAGACTCCCACCAAAGAAGACTGAAATTAAACTGAAAAAACTAATACTGAAAGTATTAGTTAAAGGGTGTGCATACTTCCATTGGTTCTTTTACCTTGTTTTTGCCTCTAAAGAGCTACCTTTTCAGTGAAATTTACAGGATAGAAGTCACATTTAAAGTTGCAGTAGGGAGTATTTAGAAAACCGCGGACTTAAGGCCATGACACACTGCTTGCATCTGAACCTCCACGATCCATATAGATTATTTTCCTGACCTACCGGCAGCCTAGAGGCTCCCTCCACGGACCACCAGACTCGTGAGATCAAGTATTCACACGAGTGTATGTACCGCAAATTCTGGAAATCCCGCTGGCACAAACCAACCGGACAGTAAACGTCAAGCTGTAGTTGCTGCTCAAAGATCGCTGTTTCGTTTTCTTACCTGTTTTCTGTACTTCTGAGTTCCTACCATGGGTAAGTACACGGTTTATTGAAATCTTTTATTCAGTATTTATTGAGCTGTGTGTTTGTGACAAACCTACATGGGGACATACCTGGCCGGAAATTGTGTAGTTTACATTGCAGTTCAGAGATTTTATTTTGTAATTTCCCCAAAGGAGATTTCTTTTACTTTTCCAGCATGTCTGTCTTTCTGTCTGACTCATGACTTTCTCATCAAATTGTTGCGTAGCTTCGGAATTACGGAAACACAATTACATAGAACCACACACGGTCTGCCCAGCTCAATTCAGTTCAACCAGATGTAATTGCTACGTCCTCATACGGTCCGGTTTTCCTTATGTGTTTCGGCCTTTAGCCTGAAAATGTGAACAAGCACACCTCACAGGCCCCTCCCCTTGCTCTCTGCTGTGCTACAGCTCTCCCTCCACAGCTCCTTCACCACAACAGAACGGTGTTCCAATGTTTACCTTTGTTTTCTGAGCGGGTGCCATTCCTGAAATTTGCAGTTTTCTCATAAAGCAGGTTGTTTCTCCACTTACTCTCCTCACAACCACAGCCAACCGGCAATTTAGAGCTTATATAGTGGTAGCCCTGTGCGGGGGAGGGGGCGTGAGCTGCACAATCAGAGCCAGACATTGCTCCTGGCTCTGATTGGTTATTTTGGACTGGGAGCTGTGTATTTCTGCAAATGGCAGTAGGACCACTGGAAGGAGTGAGAGGAGATTGTTTTTTTTTCCTCCCCAAAGATTATCTGTCTCATGTTTTACTGTCAGGACATAGTGACAGTTTTAACAATTTAAACAAATATCCGAAAGTTACTACTGCAGCTTTAAAGATCAGAAATGTTTTGGAATGACAAGAACTTGTTCTTGTGTCACTCAGCTGCTGAAGTATTTCTGACTAAAATACGTCCCTGTCATATTGTACATTTGTTTGCAATCAAAACTCTAAATAATATTGCACACAGTATTAGAAAACGTTATGTACACACCCAGTTAGAAGTTTAAACACTTTTTCCCCGTTTAAAATAAATTGCTAGACATTGCTTTACTTTGAAGTTTTAATCTATAAACAATGAAGCGTGGGCTGAAAATTTGCCCACTAAGGTCACCCCAACTTGTTGCTTTTCTTGGAAAGACAAGTTTCCTCCTCTGGATCTTCTTCTCTGGGCAGTTTCCAGTCGTCTGTCTGTGCAGCTGTTCTTCTGTGATGAATCTCCACCCAGTGCCCCAGCCCCACTCCAGCAGAGAGCCCTCTTGTAGAAAGGCCTGTGGAGGATATAATGAATTAGGTGTCTACCCAGGGTTCCCCGACCTCCGACCCATGACATCATCAATCAAGGAGGTCCTTCGCTTAAGTGAAACGCTGGGCCCCAATCTGGAACGCTTAGCCTGGTCCCTGCCGGCAAGCAGGGGGCCGCTGATTTTCACTTGTTTTTATTTGTTTTCATAATCCCTCCGTGTTCGTCCTCGCTGATGTGTTTGAAAGGAGTACACGACTCTGTCTATAATTTGTTTCAAGCTGGAGGACGAGAAATATGGAGCGTTAACAGAGGAGAGGACTTGAACATGCATGAAAAACGGCTGACACGGTCTCTGTTCACATATGGAAAAAATTTCTTTCCCTCCTGGCTTCTGCATGGCACTGCCTTTTTTTTTCTAAAAGCCTGGTGATATTTTGAAACAATGGTAGAGCCAGCGCCACGGTGAGTATCTGTGCTTATTCCGAAATCACCTGAAGTCTGAAACTCGTGCTTAGCTTTGGTCTGATTAGGCTTGACAAAGTTCAAACTATTGTCCAGACCGTTGCCCAACCCGGCGTGTGTTTGTCGGGGTGTGTTTGAACTAAAAATAAGAAATAATGTTTTGTTCAGTATCTTTCTTTATAAGACGTTAAAATTTCAAGAAAGTGGAGCAGTGCCATTATGGATCCCAAACCTCTTTTTATCCAATCTTCCTAATATTAGTTGAATTCTTCCTGGCTTTATGATTTACTTAAATTAGATGCCACCTCAACTGTATCATGGGTTTAAAACTGGACAAGATTTACCCTTTTAATACAAGTACACGTGATGGTCTATGCTGGTTCTTCTGCTGATGTTATACAGTACAAATTAAAGAGCGTTAATTTCCTTTAAATGTTTTGGCATTTTATCACTAGAGAACCAAACGGTGAGATTTACCAGAATTTCATGTATTAGACCAACACAAAGTAACTTAGCTCATGTAGACAAAATAAAAAATCTGAAAAGTGTGGCATGTATTTGTATTCATCTCCCCTGATTTGTTATATTGTAGACTGTAGAGCCATCTTTTGCTGCAGTTACAGCTGTATATGTTTTGGAATATGTTTCCAACAGCTTTTCTCACCTGGAGACGGAGTTTAGCTCAATCTCAATCAGAAGAGCTTCTATGAACGTCCATTTTTCAGGTCTTGGGTAGATTGAGGTCTGAACTTTGACTAGGCCATTCTAATGCATGGATATACTTTGAGCTAGCTAAGGCTGACAGTCTAGGCTTGTTGTCATATGGAAAGGTGGACATCTGCTCCAGACTCGTGTCCTTTGCAGCCTGTTTCAGGTTTTCTCCCCAGAACGCCCTCCGTCTTCCTATCATCTGACCAGCTTCCATGTCCGCACTGAAGTAAGGCATCCCCACAGCCTGAAGCTGCCACCATCATGTTTCATGGTGGGAATGTTGTGTTCAGAGATGGGCACTGTTAGTTTTCTGCAATGCAAAGTGATTTGCATGTAGGCCAAAAATGTTACAAGCACTGTCTTCCACACCTTTACTGTCTCGCCAATGTGAAAGGATGTTTTATGCCTTTTTCCTTCCACGAAGGTCCAAGTGTATGGCAAATATTTGTTCTATCGACACGTTCTCCAGTCTAAGCTGTGGGTCTCTGAAACCCCCTATAGAGTTGCCATTATTCTGTATGCTAACCCTGCTCCAAACTTATCCACAAATCTCTCCCTGTCCTGTCTGCTGGGTTCCTTGGTCTTTTTATGATACCATTTGTCCTCTAATGTACTTCATAAAGGTCGCAGAACAGCTGGATTTATACTGAGATTAAATTACACACACAGGTCATTTCTATTTGCCAAAAAGATGACATGTTTGATCAGGTAGGATTTTGTATAGGCATATTATAGAACATTTTGGAGGAACATAGATGTGTGACATGTTTCAGATTTTTATATGTAAAGAAATAAATCTTTCATTTCACAACTGTATATTATTTTATCACAAAGCAAACGTCGAAACTTGTGGGTATACTTTGACAAAATCTTAGATTGCAGTTATTACCGCAGTGATTATGTGGACATATCTGGTTCTGATTAACACAAAACAAATGTTGCTTATCTGAATGGTTGTAACCTTTGAACAAAAAGAGGTCTTTAAATTAAAAGTAATTACATGAAAGGCAAATGGTCATTAAAAAAACACTAAATAAAGTTTTGTATTTCAATGGACGGCCAGTGACTAACATGGGATGAGGGATAAAAGTGTACTGGTGTGCTGCAGAGAGCAGCCGGGTGACGAATGGAGGCCACAGCGTCTCTGAGTGTCAGCCGGAGCTTCCAGGCTGATAACCTCTGCTCCTCTCAGCTCCCAGCGCCACACATCGCTTTCTGAAAGCCGCTGCTCCTCTCACACCCTCGCTCACGCTGCTCTCCTTCTCCTCCTGCTGTCCCTCCTCCTTTCCCCTATCGTCCTCTCGCTCTTGCAGCCAGACTCGGGTCTTGGACCTCTCCTGTTTGCTGGATACGAGGATGGTTCCCTGTTGCTGTGGGACGTAACCCAGAGGTCCGAGCTGAGCCGTGTCAAAGCCCACCCCGAGCCCGTCATGTGCCTGACCTTTGACCCCAGGCGTCTGAGGGGCGTATCGGGCTCCTGTGAGAAGAAGCTCTCTTCGTGGATGCTGGACAGCCAGAACAACATACAGGTTAGGTGGCTCAGGGCTCATCCAGCCGATTTGGACCTCCTTGAGTGGATTTTGGTTTGTTTTTAGGTCACAACTCTGGGGAGCCTAAAATCTGTTACCGCTTGCAGAATTATCCAATCCTTATACTTCTGTCCTATTTAGTGTTAGTAATCGCCATTTGTACATCCTTCTTTTTTAGACCTTTTTATAATTTTCTGAGCTTTCATCTTCTCAACCAAAATTCTAGGTCTAGTCTTTGTTTAATGAACAATTCAACCTCAGTCTCTCAAAATTGACTTTATTCAGTACTCCTAGCTAGCTTTGGGATATTTGTTATTCATTACTCCTAGCTAGCTATCTGTTGCAATCATTTTTATATGCTCACTTGTTGCCTTTTCACGAACTGTAACAACACGAGGGGGTCCAAGTATTACATCTGAAATGTAGCGTTGTATTTTTAAAAGCCAGTTTCTAATTTTTTTTCATTTCATGAGATTAGAGAAGCACAGAGAAACTATCTAGCAGCAGCAGTTTTTTAGGTCTTACCGTGAATGGCCCTGAACGATGACTGACCAGGAGGAAAAATCCTGTCTTTTTCCGCTCTGTGAATGCAGAGCGCCATCAGGATGTGCCAACCAGAGCTGTGGAAGATGACTCTAAGTTAGCAGTTTGTGTTTTTAGTGAGGTGTGTTTGAAGATATAGTCAGTGGAAGTACACAGATCTAAGAGACTCTTTAAATTTAAACTGTATTTTGCTGCAATAGAGTGGGAGAGAGCAAAACCTCCGTCAGATAACAGGAAGGGTGTTTTGGCTGTTTTTGGCTTTCAAACTCTGCGTGTCATGAAACATGCTGGGTTTGGAAATGTTTAGAGCCATTTGAAAATCTCAGGCTTAAGGTAAGGGTATCAATTCGGTTGTAATAATGCAAATTTCAGCAACTGCACTAATTGCTAATATAGGTTATAAATCTGAATCTAAAGTATTAGTTAAGCCCTGTTTTCTCACACACATCTCCTCAGCTCCTAATATGAATAATCAGCAGCCACGCTTCCAAGGTAAGGCTGAGCTTCCCTACCTGCTAAATGATTGTTGCACAATGGTCATCTAAATCCCATGGAGTGAAATAAATGAAACCAGAGGAGAGGAGAGTGTTGGCTTTCGCCCGACTTGCTTGGAAAACATTAGGGGCCAAAGAGGAAGAGGCTCAGCGGGGCTCCAGGGGCCATAAATCAGCTGCTGGTTACACAGTGTTGGCAGGGCTAGGGGCCAAGGGCCAGACTGAGGCTGTCACTCTGGAGTCAAGCCACCCACAGACACACTGAAGCGTAGTCTCACATACTCAATACCATTAACTATAGATCAGATACATCACTTCAGTAGATTTTATAGTGATAAAAGTTAATTTACTGATATTTTTTAGGAGATAATAAAGTGTTCTAGCAGGACATTTGTTTAGATGCACTCTTGAATCACAGACCTCGCTCACACAAGTATGTGGTTTGCGAGGGGTCCAATTTATACTCCGAAGCCCCTGCCACACTTAAAGAGATCACATCAGCTTTCGTACCATAATTCATTTTGCATAACAGCCCATGCTTCAGAGAGTGTATGCCTCATTTGAAGCTGTATTTTCTCTTGATTTCATGAGCAAATAGGAATGCTTCTATTTTTCAGTCAGACCTCATGAATCAAAGCCAACGGGAACCCAGGGCTGATATAGTAGACTCCTGCTCGGCGAATCGGGTATTATTCTTTCCAGGGCTTTTTACAAATGAACGCTCGAATTAGAAAGATTTGCAGGGCTCCGTTTTCTCACCCCGAATATGTGTCTAGACAAACACTGCGAAGGATTTCAGTCAGCTTACCATAAACAGGAGGCGACCAGTTATTGGGTTTATTTTGCTGAAGCAACAAAATATTGATTCAGAGTGTAATCCAGGATGAGGATGACAGGGAAAAAAAGCACAAGGAAGAGGGAAAGGATCCAGTTGGGGCTTTTAAATTACTCCGAAGTGCAGCTCAGTGTGACGTCCAGACAGCTATCCTCCGTGCTTCCCACAGAAGTATTTTTGTGTGGCCCGACTAAGGAGGCCGGGGTGGGGGTCCAGCCGGGTGGCAGGTCCGGGCCATGGGTTCTGACGGACGACCTGCGAGAGGTAATAAAAATATCAAAACCTTAGAGGCCCCTAAGCCAAACAAAAAACACATCTGCAGTAAGGGGAACAGTAGTTCACAGTGGGAGGCTGCAATAAAGCCTGGGGAGACTGTAAGGACCGCAGCATCTCGCGTCCCACAAATTGGCCCCGCAGCGAAGCCCAGAGCACGGCGGAACCGGCCCGGCAAGGCAGACGGGCGGATTCGGGGAAATGCAGGGGAAACCGAATTTGACACAAAACAGCGCAGTTATGATTTAATGAAGCTGGAAGTCAATGAAGTGAGCTTATCTAGGCCAGATAAAGACAGATAGGCACAGGAATGGAGGTTAATGTGTTGCACATGGCTCCCAGGGGCCTTTATCTGCTGTGTGACCCTGCTGGCCTCAGATTGTTTCATCGTAATGAAGCATCATCTTCAGCCCTGCTTCCCCTCTACCGTGGCTTTTTGGGAGTGCGTCAGAGTGAGACTGTGAGGATGTCTGGGTTTACAAGCCATTAAAAAAGACATTATATTAATAAATGGACAAACTTGTTGGCACCCCTTGTTAAAGCCATGAGGTACATTATTCTCACACTGAAACATTTACTAAAATCCATTATATAATTTTATTACATTAATTCTGTGGAGGACAAAAACATGGCCATTTTATTTCTATTTTGATATATTTTGATATATATTTTCATACAGCCCCATTCAAGTGCTATAAAATATATATTTTTTTTCATTTTTAATCCTACTTTACTTTTAAGTTCATCAGAATGTCTAAGATCATTTTAATTACTAATCCACACCCTCCTGTTCCTTTGGAGTATGCAGTATTTATTGTCAAAGAGACACATTTGTTTCTCTTTAAAATAGTAAAAGACTAGCGAACATGCCATTCTAGTAGGGCTGATATGTGTTGAGCTTCATCAGTCAGGAAGCAGCAGTAACAAAATGGTTACTAGCTCGTATCTACATGCCCAAGTTAATATAATGTGGTGTGTGAGCTGCTCCAGTGAGGATTGGACTCTATACAGGTTGTTGTACTTCAGTGTGCTCTGACACTTTGTAGAGGAACCGGCAGCATGCACATACTCCGTGTACTAAATAACATAATTAAAAAAAACTACCAGCCCCGGTGAAAAAGGTTGTCATTTGGTCTTTCAGCAGCATAATGATTCAAAACATACGGCCAAATAAACACAACAGTAGCTCATCGGACACAGAGTGCACGGCCACATAAGTCCCCGTAGCTGAAGAGAAGAGAGGACCCAGGACTCCGGCAATATCAATCTTTACGGCTAGAAATAGTTACCACTGATTTAGTTAAAAAACAATCATTTTTCATAACAGTTTCTGTCCCCAACTGCATAAATGTACTCCAATAAAAGATTTTTTTTTCTTTTTTTTTAAACATTCGGTGTGGGGTTGTGATAGTATAATCAAAATGTATTATAAGGCTTTTTACAACTCTGGGTGGCAACAAATGTCTCTGCTCCTGTATTTAGGCAGCTGCATTGACAAGGGATGAGTTTGTTCACGAGTGAAAAAAACAAAACAGAGGCTTTGGCAAGCAGCAGGCGAAAGCAGGTACAGACAGAGGAAGATTTGCAGAGTAAATCAGGCATGGCCGACAGCAAGCTGTGGCTGATGACAGCTCTCCACAGGAAGTCCTGCTCCTCGTCTTTTAATGGGGCTGTAAAAAATCTTCCCACCCGACGATCACCTGCACGGTTTGTCTGTCCAAACAGGACTGTCCTGATCTCCTCGTCCTCACCAGGCCTGCCCTACTTCTGCTTTTTTAACTGATGCTCGGGCAGCTTTTGTAAAAACCAAACCAAAAAAATAAATATATATATATATATGTATACACGCAGTCTCCCTCTCCCAATACTTCCTCTTCTCTCCTCTGCTCACCTGTTTCACACATTCATATCATGTCAGCCAGAGCCGAGCTCCAGCCGACAGGGCGACAAAAGGCTGTAATCTCCCCTCTGCCGAGTGCGATTCAGGGACGGGGTGTGTCAGGAATACCTGTGAAAAAGCTTCCCAGCCGCCAGGCTCGAGTGAGTGAGCGATGACGGGACGTTTCAGTAGATCAGCGTTAACAACAAGACGTGTGCCAAGACGGGCAGAACAGTGGAGCAAAGCCTGATTGAAACCTGCCCGAGTGGAGGCTCCCTTTCAACGTGTGCTGAGTCAGATGGATCGGGACAAAAGAGGACCGTGCAGCGTGAGCTGCCGTCAGGACGGCTGTAGCCCCACAGAGAGCCGCGTGCACCCAGCTGTAGAGTTAAAGTGGCTTCAGCCTCCTGACATCTGGGAAAGTCGACATTCAGAGAGTCAAACCTGCAGCGTGTGTATCTGCATCCTGTAACACGGGCAGAAAAAAAGCCCCGTTAAGAAGAAACCGGAACAAAACGCCTCAAATGTCCCCGTTACAGCTAACGGGTCAGGCCTGGTTATTAACGGCGCTTTAAAGTCAGCACCACTCTGTTTATGTTCGGTCAGCTGTGAGTCCCGACAGCAAATCAAACAGAAGAAACATTTTAAAACTAAAATCCGATTATTGATATGCTGAGCAGCTGTCTATGCTGATAGCCTTTTGAAACAGTTCTATTCAGACTAAATGGAGAGACACGCGGCCCGCAGGTTGACGAAGGGCGATGACGTTGTGCCATGAGAGGTACAAGGGTTACGGCGTTACCAGGAGGAGCGAGCCAGAGCAGAGATTAAAACGGGGTTTACTCCAGAAACTAAAAACAAGACAATTAAATAAGATCTGCAGATAAATAGAGATACAAACCTCATACTGGTCTGTTAAAAATCTATTTATAACATAATGAAAAGATAAATGTCATAAGAGGTAAAAGTGGGGATTAGATTATTACACATAATTACAAAATGATTCTTGTTAATCAAAGACACACCTGTAAGTCTTTTCCTGCCCAATACTTTTATTTAGATATCCTAAAACTAAACTTAAAGATAGAACTATATTATTGCTGTGATTGTAGAAATTACCAGTTTAGGTGAGCGCTGCTTTATTTAAATGCCGTGTTCCCTTGTCTTTCTCATTTTGTAGAGGAGCAAAGAGGAATGAGACACTCAAGTCATATTTCTAGCCTGGAAAAGCCGGTTTTAGGTCACTAAACATCCTACAGCCTCGGATAAACGCGGTGAATTGTAAAATGAAAAGAAAAGCCTTAATTACATTTGTCAGGCCTTTGTCAGTTTTTAGCCTGAGATTCTGCTACTGCAACAAAAGATGAATTTACTTGAAGGCTTTGAACGCATCTTCACCTGAGGGATCTATAAATGGGAAGAGAGCGCTGTAATATTTTGAGCCTTAATCCAACAGCAAATTTCAGTTTGTTGTTAAGCAAAAAAAACAACAACAATAAACCAGAGTCTACATTACTTTCTGTACCAAGATGGAGTTTTTGGTTCTAGGTCCGTTCCTGCTGGAACGATGTTGCTGTTCTTCTAATCACCAGCATACAAAAGCCCACATGGATTGCTTTAGTTCTGAAAAAGTTCACCTCTTAAAACATTTACCTTAATTACGCAAGTCCTTCTTTTTTTTTTCTTAACAATCTTTCAAATGCTTGCTCTGACCCCCCCCGCTGTTTATTTCAGACACCGTCGCCCCAAGACCCCCCCCCCCCCCCCCCACCCACCCACCCACCCCAATAAACAACGACACAGCAGCCGAGGGCTGTATTTGCCCGCTGCACATGGGCATCTTTCATTATTTTAAATAATGGCGCAGGACGACCTTTTCTTCCGCGTAACGTTTTTTTTTTCTCTCTCCGCTCTCGCTCTCTCTCGGATCGAAAGTAAAAACAATTAACGAGCCGGCCTCGTTGACTGACCATTACCCCCATCATTAGCCGTTTACCGCCTGCAGTTGACCCTTAAATGAAACAAATGCCTTTTCCTGACACAAACTATGGGAAGCAAAACAAACAAAAACAGACACTTAAACCCATCATTATCAGGCCTCTAATGCAGACCAGATGGGGAGAGGTAGGGGCCATACCACATACCTGAGGTAATAACAAAGCTCCAAATAATCTTTAACTCCCTGCTTTTTTTTTTTTTTTTTTTTTTTTTCCTGGCTCTGTTTATCCGGCTTGTTCTGTCTGAGCGGGCTCACGCTGGTTTACACTACTGATACCAGCAGCCATGGGGTCGGTAACAAAACAAAACAAAACGGGGAAATGGCACCACTGTTTTGAACTTTGCTTTTTTTTTTCTTCTTCTTTTTTTTTTTGTTGCTATGATCAATGACATTCCTCTCTCTGCTCTCCCTCTTGTCTTGCATTCCTCTTGATTCACTTGGGCTGCGCGTACCTGGCTTATATCTTCCACATGCAGCTCGCGGACGGTTCCTGCCCAGGACGGCAGCGCGCAGATATCTTCTCCCAACTTCCCCCCCCCACCACCCCCGTCCTCGGCCCATTCGTCTCCCCAGACGCGACTTATGAAGTCAATTTTACGCTGTCCGGTTTGATTTCTGCTCCCACATCCAGATGTTTGCAGCCCGCGTAGCGATCCAGCAGATCTCCCCGCGCTGCGCAGAGAGCACGTTCGCGCTGCAGGAATGCCCGCCGCAGCAGGCCCTTCAGATAGTGATCTGAGCCATCTATTATAATATGTCAGAATGTTGCCCTTTTAGAGAGATTGATACAGTCCTTGGGACAGTAGATCACAGGAGGGGGGAGGGGGGATAAGGCTGTGGCTAATCTTTAGCAGACAGACACTACAGCGGCGTATTTATCAAAAGTCTTCGCCTGCTGACCAGACCTTTCAGTGCGAACGTAATTCATCAGAGACGCTTGATGTAGCCGAATCTCTGCAAACAGGTTTGTCCAGCGAGACACAGGTAACTCGGTCCCCCCCCTCCCCACTCACACACACACACACACACCACCACCACCGTGCTAACTCCAAAGCAAATAATGGGACTCGGAGAGACTTACCCGGGGCTCTCGTGCCGTAATGTTTTATGGCCGATGATTGAGTCCTGGGAGTTTACGGCCAGGTTCAACACACACCCAGCCTCACACTTGGACCTCCATCATCGTATCAGCTGATAGCATCTCTGTGTGCGTGTTTTTCTTGGCCACACTTTCCTTGAGGGTGACTTGGTGATTTATTGACCTCATTTTTATCTTTCCGTGTGTATTTTCGTTTTACTTAAGCTTTTCGTCCTTCCTTTTTGGCTTGAATAACAGGTTTGTTTAGTTGTATTTTTATTAGGCAGATCACAACGAAGCTACTCGCTGATGTGCTCTTAAAATGATGCGGAAGGGCTTTTAATGCAAACGTTAAACCTTTTACTCAAGCAAACTGTTGATGGGGGGGACTTTGTGTCTGTGGTTTGACAGCTCCAGGACTGCGTGATGCTGGTCAATCCGGGGGTTTCTCAGCTCCGCGTCAGGGATGACGGCCGGCTGCTGGCCTCCGCAGGCTGGGACCACCGAGTGCGAGTGTTTGGCTGGAAGAAGCTGCGGCCGCTGGCGGTGCTTCAGTACCACACAGACATGGTGCTCAGTGTGGCCTTCTCTGATCACCAGGACCCCAGGCAAAGACTGCTGGCTGCGGGATCCAAGGACCAGCGCATCAGCCTGTGGTCCATATACAACCAGGGGCCCGACACAGTCTGAATCCCAAAGCAAGAATATCTTCAGCGCTGATCTGTAGCGACCCATTTTGGATCTTTGTTGTGACGCGATTGCATTCAAGTAGACATGGACCGGTATCAGCTTCTCACCATATGATAACGACGAGGAACAAATGACACTGTTTTACTAAAAACAGCAACAAGTGTTCCTTCTGCTGCTAAAATAGTATAAAATATTGCTTATTGCAGCTACAATACTGTCCATATAATTTAAAAAAAAATATTGCTGCCACGTCAAGAGCTACTTTTAATGGTTTACATTAGCATTTTTTAATTATATTTGCAACTTTTAGTGCCTTTTTTAAATATATATTTTATGCCAAATATATCAGTTGTTAAGTCAGGGGTCAGTAACCTGCCTGAACCAATGAGCCAGTTTAAGACGTCATTGCGATTGTGCATTCCAACAATCTTCTGCCTTTAACCCGTCACCCTTAGGAAGCAGTGGGCAGTTTACAGCACCCGGGGAGCAATCTGGAGTCAAGAGTCTTGTTCAGGGACCCACAGTCTGCAGGGTTCAAACCGGGTCCTTGCAGCCTTCTCAGAGCTCAAGCACTCTGCTCTGACCACCAGATCACCACTTTCTGATTACCCTTTTGCTTTTGCTCCTATTAAAGGGAATTTGTCTAGAGACACAAGACCTGTGCAGTCCTTGGAAAGCAATAGAAGTCATCAGTTTGTAATGTTCTCTGTATTGTTTCCCATCTCATTGTGAAATTTAAAACACAATTAATTGTATTTCCTTTTTTTTTAAGAGGTTTATGACAAAGAGAGGTTCACAATTTTTGCAAGGTGAAAAAATAGCGTTACATTAGCAGGAACGGTCCAATTTGGTTATTCAGTGAAGAGCCTGTAGATTAAAAAAATGCTCTGTAAACCAAAGGTTGCCTTCTACGTTAAACGCTATTTTTCTATTATAGTTCCCTGCATCACCTTGGTGCGTTGTGGTAGAGCTGCGCCGAGCTGTTAGACCAGCTGAAATGTTTTAATGAAGCAGCAGTTGAGCTCTTTAGCCTCCTGTTTGCTAAAGCCTAACTCGATGCTGTGCGGCTCTGTTGACTTATCAGATGGAAGCCTTGCTTCAGTGGACCTGAATTTGAGGTGTACGGCGCACCTGAGCAGCTTTCTAATCCCGTATTGTTGTTCTTGGAGCTTTTAGCTCAACATGCAGTCCCCCCCCCAGCTTAACCTGGGCTGTATTTGTCAAAATCTTCACCACGACAGACACAGAGCACTGCCAAAAGGGAACTAAAAGGAAGTAAAACTTTCTTGAAATGAGTGTATTTCTGCGTGATTTGAGCAGATAAATTAGGCTGTTTGCCAAAGAAATAAGATTTTTGCACTTCAAACGGGAACAATTCATCTATCATCTTATATCAAGTGTAGTATATCTAATTATCTTATTTTAGGTGTAAAAATTGTTATTTCATTGGCAAATAATCTTATCCTGCACAAATCAAGTAAAAATACTTTAATTTCAAGAAAAATTTCCTTACTTGTAGTTCCCTTTCTGCAGCGAGGGAGGGCTGCTTAAGTGGATGTCCCAGTCAGTTCAGTGTGATCTACTTAGAAACTGGTTGTATTTTGTTAAATGTACTTTAAAAAAAAACAAGTCATAAATGAAAACGCTGAAGGGTTTTCATGAAAGATGGCCAAACATGGATGTCTTTTCTGGAGGAGATAAATGAACACCGTCCAAAGGAGGTAGAGCGCTGTTGCATCAAATATCATATTCAACGAGCAGCACGGGAGCGTATATTTTACAAGACCCCACCACGAGGGCAGGGGCCAGAGCTTCAAACAGCCCATGTTCTGCTTCATAAATGACTCTGTCTCTTGGGATGATCCCCAGTTTTGGGGGGGGGGGGGGGCTCATCGCGCTGCACAGGAAAGGCCTGAGAAATCAAAGAGCCAGATGAGCAGAATGGTGAGAAGCCATAGGAAACAGAGGAAGGACGAGGTCGTTTACCAGGCGAGCTGCATTACAGAGCGGCTACGGGCACGAAATGAAAATTTGCTGTCATTTATTTTTCTTATTTTTAAAGTTGTCTTTAATAAAATTCTGTTTAAAAGAGACTCTGAAGTTGTTGTATATCTTTGTTAAAATGCTCAGCCTCCTTTTTGGCGGATTTCGAAGAGCAGTGGCCCAGATTTAGTGACTGCTCCAATGCTCAGTGCAGGGCTTCATCTCTACCTTTTGTCCCTGACCCCTGCGGTGACACCTTGCATTCACGATGGCTTCCTAAATTCATGTTGGCTTTGAACAAACACTCGGGGAGGTGTGGGCCAGCTTCCGTCCATTCTCTGATAAATCAAATGCCGGGTCCATAGACGCAGATGTGCTGTGAATGGAGCAGTCAGGGCCCCGTCGGCCTCAGACGCGCCTGCTGGGGTGCTGGCCGTAGACCTCGTAAATCACCTCATAATGGATCCTTTAGGAAGTCAATAAACGGACAGGGGGACTTTCTGCACAATGGGGCTTGTGCTTCACTTATCACCTAACGTGTGTCTTCTCTGGCCTTTAAGGTCAGAGGTCAGCTTGGCTTTGGGATGGGACATAATCTGGAAGGTTGCACGGCTCCGCACGTGGGTGTGCCTGTGTGTAGACCCCGTCATTCCCTGACTCACGACTAGTTTTTTATAGATAATGTTTCAAGAGAGGGGCAGCCAAGATTGGTTTAGTTATTTATGAGATCTGAATCGCTGAAAAATAATTAAGTTATGTTTTATATAAAAATGGTTGTCAGTTACCCCTAATTAACCTTAAACTGAAACAGTGCTTTTAAAGGGGCAAGGAGGGTATGTGTACAAATTGTTGGCACCCCTGGTAAAGATGTGGCAAAAGCCCTTAAAATAAATGCATTCTTTATTGCGATAGTATCACAATAGGGGGAAAAAAAACTCTAGTTTCAGTATGGTAGATATTGGGTGTGGGATGGGAGTCTAATTTTATGAGATGTCAGTTTTTTCTCTTTCAAAATCCCAGAAGAGGCACAACTTACTGGTACCAATAACTCTCCTTAAAATATTTGTTTACATTTTAAATTAAACTGAAGTTTTAGAAACGTCTAATGGGTTATTAATTGTTTTTGTTTACCAGAACAATAAATGGAAAATGTTTGACTTCCTACCAGCCAATAGGACCCAGCCAGCTTACCAGCTAAAAATACAAAGTTCACCATGAACAAATACACTCTCTACGTGCTAAGCAACTGTTTGGAAGGCATGCCCAGAAAAAAAAGCCCTTTCTGTCCTACCATCAAAGGTCTAAACCTGTGAAGATTACTAAACTCAGTCAGGAACAGTGTGATCTGAGACCAAGTGTTCTCGCAAACAAACGCTCCTGGTACTTTTGGCATGAACCAAAGGATGAATGGCTGGAAACGCACCACATGCCCACTGTTAAGTATAGAGGACCGGCTGGGATGCTGTGTGCCTATATTTTCCTCCAAAGGCTCTGAGAATCTTGTAGGCGCATCACAACATGTACCACATGGACTTTTTAAAATGCCACCCAGAATAATAAATCCAGCGAACTCCCCCATAAAACTGGAAATATCTCATGGTGGAGTCTTCCAACAGGATAATGATCTAAAACATATGGCCAAAACAACGCAGACAGGACTTACCGGACATAAAATCAACCTCTTCCAAGGGCAATTTCAGTCTCCAGACCTGAATGCTGTAGGAAACATGATAACGTCAAAAGAGGAGAGCACAGCTACTCCGGTAGTCTGGACAATCCAGAGAAATTGTTTAAAAGGAGATATAAAAGACACCTGTCTCTCTATGCGTCATGCTACAAGGGAAGACTAAGCGCTTTACTATTGCCAAAAAAATCTGTCCCCGTGTGTAACGAACATATCTTCAGGTATCAAGCTGCTACATTGTGCCAGACTGGTTTTGAAACCATCCACGGATACGGCAGCAAAGATTTACGCTTTGCTGAAGCGAGTAAATCAAACCCCTGATAGGCCTGTCACAACAGACGATCCAGAGGAGTGTCAAGTGATCTTCCAGGTCACATTATCATCTGTCCTTCCCTGCTTCGTATGTCAGTGGCAAATATCTGGGGCCTTTTTTTTTTTTTTTTTAACTGCAGCACCAGTCAGTTGGACACATGAGGTGTTCTGCAGCATAAACGGCTGTAGGTGTTCGGCCAGTTTGGCTTTGATGCGTATTTGTAAAAAAAAATTTTAACACCTCGGACGTTGTCTAAATATGCGCATGTCTATAAAACTATACTATCATGTAGTGTGTATGTGTCGGACATGCTCCAGAGGGGCTGTACTGATTACATTTAGCAGATACAGATGCAGTTCATTACGTGTTCTCCAGCAGGCGCAATACCCACAGTTTACTGCTTGAAGGCAGCGACTTAGAACGTCACTGCCAGCTCTACCCTATTTTATACCAAACCACTGACCTTTACTCTTTAAAGTGTTTGTTGTGGTGATCGTGGCAACATATATTTCTGGATACATTACAGTTCAGTTCTTACAGTGTGTTGCATTTAGAATGTGCAGACCGGAGGACACTTTTAGTGTGCTTAAATGTTTTTATCAACTGTTAATATGAGATGCTTATATCATGAGTATATTAAAATGCACAACTGACTCTAAGGTGAGTTTTGATAACTATTTCATAATTGATTTTGATTGCCTATTTTTTCATTCATTGTTTCCATAAATCCATATTTTTTCCTCTTTTATGAATGATTTGTTAAATGACCGTAAGGTGGGTTATGACCAGTTAAAAGTGTATAATGCTGCTAACTCAGGCAGTAAGCTCTCTGCTGCTTTGGAAATGTGATTTTCTTGTTGGAGTAATGTTTCATGTTTAAGAGCTCACACAAAATTATAAATTCAAAAATTAGACACTTAAAGTAGCCAATAGCTTGGACTCTAGTTGTGTTTTAGTAGCGAGCTAAAGCCATGTAGTAGAATGTTGCTAGCTTGACCTGACCCCTGCAGAGGCTGAATGAAGTAGAGTGTTTATTTGAATATAACTCGTAAAATAGATGCAAATTAAAATAATTATGTAATTAAAAATTACATAAAATAACCAGCTTCTAGACTGTTACAAAGTACTTCCAATATGACCCATTGTATGCATGAACAACAGGCGTCAGTTTGACACATATGCTATCCAAGCTGGTTTAAACCCTAAAGTGGTTTCAGGAAACATCAAAGTGGTTCTCCTAATCTCATTAATGTTTCACATAGATTATTATTCATTTTTGCTGCTTTTCACATTAAAGGTTAAATGGACAATATTTCTGGAACTGTAGCTAAGAAACGCCCAGGTCACTTCCTGAATGATCGTAATACCTTCACTTCCGCTCCTCAGAGGGATCGCGTGAAAGAATTTCCCAAATCTACTCTGGTCTGATTTCTTCCTTCTGAGGCCTTCCTCTTCTTCTCATAAACTTGTAAGACAGTTCACTTCTTGTGAGTCTCAGCCATTTTCAAAGTATACAGTGCGAGCGGCGGAGTTATAATGAACGGCTGAAACCGGAGCTAACTGAACACATAAACACTAGAAGTGTGCATGTGCAGCCAGCAAGAGGAAACTAGCGCGGATTGAACGCCCACGTTGGCATTACATTAGCACGTCACAATGATTGGCATGTAGGACACTCAATAGGTAAGGTAATCCTCCCGGAACTCAAAGCTGAAGAAATAGCGTCCATTATACCTTTTAATGTACACATGCACATTTATTGACTAACAACATTTTCATGTTTGCTTGTGAGCAGTAGCTATAATTTTCTTAAGTGGTTTGACCCCAAACAGAATTCTGTTGCGGGCCCCACATAATCCTGAGCCGGCTCTGCGGACAACTTACCCCATACCTACAGTGTCAGTGTCATTTGGTGGCATTTTTTTTTTTCTTCCTATCGGTTAATCCCAAAAATAATAAGAACACTTATTGCTAGACAGAACGTTGAAGTTATTGAATGATGTTTTTAATCATGAGCCACTTATTCAGGCATTAAAAAGCATGACAACCCAACCCTGGTCAACCACTATGGTCTGTCTAATTTACAAAATGACCACTTAGTGCTTCCAGAGGATTTCACCAACATAAGATCACTCTTACCCTCATCCATATGTAGAACTGTTTCACTGAATACAACATGTCACTGTTGATGTGTATGCCGGGAAACCAGTAGCCTGCATATAGCCTTTTGACCCGCCCGCCTGTGGTCCTCACCGGAAACCCAACAAAAGCAAGAGCGGCGAGGAAACAAACCCCGTCTATTGTCTCTTGGGATCTCTCGCGCTTCCATCGGGCTGATCCCCAACACCTGTAGCCAGCTGTCGGTGCTTATTGCTCGGCTTGACGTCTCTGGGGCACCGCTTTACGAGCAGAAAGTCAAAAATAAACAAATATATAACAAAAATGAAACAATGTAATTATTTTATGTTACCACTTGTAACATATAAGTAAGCCTATTTGACGCCATCAATAATAAAACCAGATTTCTATGTATTAGAGCACGTATTAATTGTTAACTTCTGAAAGGATAAAGTGCGTTCGTAATGGGCCGACACGTTTGGTGAAAACTTTTAAGTAAATGTGGCCTGTTTTGTAAAAACAAAAAATTGTGTGTGTGTGTTTGTGTGTATGTGTATATATATATATATATATATATATATATATATATATATATATATATATATATATATATATATATATATACACAAAATTTGATTAAATAAATCTAACAGCTAATTTGTTAGACCTACATCTTTTAAACTAGGTCACCATTACTGTGTCTGCGTCATAAAAGCATAAATGAAAGAAATGTAACGTTAGCATTAGCCTACATCTTTGGTCATTGCACTAAAACAAGCAAACAAACATGATACAACCAATTAGCTGTGATTTGAATAAGTGGAAACATTATTTAACCTTTGACACCTTTACAAGCCATTTAACAGTCAGAGGTCAGGCGCCCCCAGGCATCCTTTTTCCATGCTCTCAGCTCTATGGGAGCCAAAAGGAAGAAGAAAAAAATATCGTGATGAATCATTAGGTAACTCTTTCCTTTGCATCTTGACAGCCACAAATCCACAAAGCTGATTTTTTGTTTTTCTCCCAAAGAGATTAACCTTGACAACAAAGCATTCCTCATAGGACTTCAGATAGGGACATGGCTGGAAATGGCTGCACCGACAAGCGGAGGGGTCATATTCTCAAAATATCACCAAGTGTGGCATTATAGGTGAGTGATGATATCCTTCTGGGGGGAAATGGAAAATAAAGACTTTGTCCAGTGGGGAAATTTTTATACTATCAGATAAATCAGAGCTATAAAGGGAAAATAATATGCATGTATATTCATTAAATTTTTTAGTTTTATCAAAATATTAAGCAGAAGAGCGTGCATCCTCAAATGTCCCACAGGTAAGTTAAATAGATTTCTGCTTTCATTTTTGTTCTGTATTTAAAACCTTAAATTATGTTTTGCTCCAGAAAAAGGTTTTTAAATTTGTTTAACCTTTAAAATAATTGTAAAAAGTAAGCCCGGAGTCACTTTAGCAGGTCAGTATGGTTTTCCTAAAACTTTGTGTCTAAACTAAGAGGCGAGAGAATGTGTGTGTTGCTTTAAAACCCAGGTGCAGATTTCACCATTTGAATCATGCTAATGTTTAGACAGCTTTCAGATCTGGCCTGCCAGTAACTGCCAGAGCAGCAGACACCTCGATTTATTTCAACAGGGCAAATCCAGTCGGACAATTTTGAACAACGCCATCGGTGAGGCAAGCCTTTTTTTTTTTTTTTAAAACATTCCCCCGGTTTTTTGCAAACAGCACATGGAATGGAGAATTTTCACAGAGATTTAATGGTCATTTTTTTACAGATACAGAAGATTCTTCCTGCTTTGTTTTTATTTACTTAAAATTGCTGCAAGTCAGTGCCATGGTACAAGCTACTCAGAGCGGCTCGAGATGTTCAGAAATTTTCAAATATTTTTTTCTTTTCCTTAAGCAAAAAAAACAAAAAAAAAAAAAAACATTTCGATGTATTTTGACATCTTCTCTGATGAGCTCAATATGCAAACATCTCGTCTACTAACCTAGAAGGTTGATGGGACTATATAACGTATGGCTTTTTTTAAAGCAATAAAAACAAGGCAAATCAAAAAAGTGCATCAAAAAGAAAAAAAAACAACAACGACAAAATGAATCATTTCCAGTCTGTGAACAGAAGTGTTGTCCGTGTTGAGGAAAGGCTCCTCCTTTTTCCTCAGGCTGGTGGCTTAACATCTGCGCTGCCCGAGTAGGAGCTCTTCCCGTTTCAGTTCAAAGGTCAACGCAGAGCCGTTTGAGGGCTTAGAACAGGTGTCCCTGCTTAGATGCATTTCCTTTTAAATAAATATGACAGGATTTATCCAGCAGAGGGGAGTCTCAGCCTCTGATTAAACCCCACGTGTTGCAGGAACCATCAACAGAATGAACCGCGTCGCCGTTCCTTGCCCGCTAGTTTTCCCACAGTGCTGCGCGCCATTATCCTTGATGGACAGCGGTCATTATCTGGGCCCGTAGTCGTAGTTAGAGGGGCCGCTGGTTGCTGAGTACATGTTAGTTGTGGCGGGGTTCATGTGGTGATGGTATGTGTGTCCTCTTATGCTCGGTAAAGGGTACGGCGAAGGCCTGGTCTTGGCTCCTAAGTAGTGTTCATAGGCAGTGGGGTACTTGTAGGGGTGGTGGTGCAGGGTGTCCGGGGGCAGAGGGTGGGGATCGGGCCGGAGGTCGTGGGGAGGGCTCGGTCGGCCGCTCGTTAGCGGGACGGCGTGAAGGCCTCCCGGGACCGGCAGAGCCGGGCTGAGGACGCGGGACATCAGCTGGTGAGCCGGGTCTGCGTGAATTGGGGTGCTGCTGGGGTCTCCTTCATATTCCCGTCTGGCGTCTTCTGCGAAGGTAAGGGGGGGAGAAAAAAAAAAAGAAAAGTTTGAGAAAAGTAGACTGAGCCGTAATGTCTGCGCTCAAGTTACGCCAGAGATTGCTTAAACACCATTTGGACTGAGGCTACGCACAAACATTTGATCGTCTGATTTAAAAAAGTGATCATTTCTTTAGCAGTACAGCGAGAACAGCTTAATGTCTAGAAAACAGTACCGACCCAAAAGGTGTAATGCTGAAATTATACAGAATGAGACGGATGAAATCACCTTACGGCTTTAACTTCACCCCAGGAATAAATTCTAAACATAAATGAATAAATATGAAAAATTAAAAATAATATCATCTCTACAGCTAAGATGAAACCCTTGGATTTTAAAATATTTTAGGTATTTTTTTTTTCTTTCTCGGACAGCTAATAAAAGTATCAGCCAGCGTTACCTCGGATTAAAATAAATGTAACTTTCCTTCCAGTTTTCGCGGCGCTCTGAGCCTGATGACAGTTATGCAGCAGCATAACAGCCTCTGTTATGTTGCCAGTGCATGAAATTGGCTGGCTGGCTGTTTTTTTTTTTTTAATGTTTAAATTAATACCAACAAGGACTTGATGCAGCGGACGCACCACCGCACATGAGCCAGGGCAAAAGAAGCAAAGCAAAAAAAAAAAGTCCAGCGGCTGACAGAAATACTGACCTTTTTCTGTGCCGTTGTGCTGAGGGGGAGATGACATTGGGTTTCTTGTTCTGGCGAAGGCGCTCATTATTGGCAGCGAGCCTGGCCTGTGATTCCTGGGCCTGCAGCAGGAGATCGGAGTCAGTTTCCAACTTCATTAATGATAGACAATGGCACAAAGTTCTTTAGTTGTTGAGGGGAGGAATCCACGTTTTAATATTCTGCAATGCTGTGTGTGAGGATCGTTCTGCAGCTGAGCATCTAAAAAGGAACGTTATGTAGAACGGGAAGCGTGAAATGATCAAAAGCAACGCTGCCTCCACCACTACCGCTTGGTTAATGCGGTCTAAAAATAAAACCCTTTGCGCTCATTAATAAGCATAATTTTTAAAAGGACGGTGTGTGTGTTTCGTCCGTCTAAGAACACTATGGGTGGGGTTTGTTCCACAGCTCCGCGCCGCGATTAGGAGCGGAGCAATTAGTCAGTGACAGACAAACACAGTTGATTGACTTTCACACAATATCAAGTGATTTCTGCAATCCGTGGCCCGTGGGCTTCTAACAGAACTCCATCCATGTGGCACCGTAGGGTAACCAAAACAAGAAAGCCAATTTACAAAAACATTTCTGGTCTGCTTGTGGCTCCCTTTCTGTTCTATTCTTTCTGTTTTTATCAGGCGGGACGGCGTGTGTTTGTGAATAAGGCTCACCAGTCCTCTGGGTCACAGTCTCTGAAGCCCTTTGCGAACGGATTGCTGGCTATCTTCAGCTGCGTGATCTGCAAAGCAACAGAAGACAAAAAAAAATAAATACAATGAAATCAGCTCAGTGATTAAGATATGATGTTCTTTATTTTTCTAAATCTGTGTGAAAAACTATTAAAACACTGGTATATTTTATGCATTACTATTATTGGATTATTGGATATGGATTAATTGTTTGGATTAATAAAAATGTAATTTCATATCAGTTTTTGATCAGAAATTTTTCCATTATAGTCACCAACTTCTGCTTTTGTTGTAAACTATAGATTTACTGATAACTGCTGAAGCCCGATAAGACTTGAACTGAGAAGCAGTTCTTATTCTATTTATTTAATTATTTATTTTTCTGATTGATGGACATTGGGTGACAGGCGTTCTTCACAAACCATAAGGTCTATAACTAAATAATAAGATAAAAAGATGACCGAAGTTGGTTTGTTAAGCCCTGCAAAGGACTAACTAACTAACTTACTAACTAAATTAACGAACTAACGCTCCGATGGTTGAATGCGGAATCAGGGGGATCCAGGCGCAGTTGCTCAGAGATCAAAAACCAAACAAGCTCAAAAACGTACAAGGCACATCGCTTAGCACATTCATTCATTTCTATTAAAAGGCACAAAAATCCATCTTGGCATCGCCCGTTTTAACCTTACTACCTTGTAAATATGCGTCTTGTTTACTGCTGGGCCTACTGCCGTGCGCTGCTGTCCGCGACGCGCTTTCTTACCCGGTGGTTCTGGTAGGCGGTGACCGCTGTGAAGCGGGTCTCCTCAAAAACAAACGTTTTATAGTTTTCCTCCGCGTATTTCTCGCTGTCCTTGCGGGGATCCACGTAAACCACGTGGAACCTGGGCTGGTAGCGGTGCATGGAGTTCAGGATGATCTGTAGGAGAACAAAAGGAGGAAACGAGAGTCCGTTTACGCCATATTCCACAGGCCTAGTACAGTTTAAAATACAGCGGGCTAACAAACTGCTGCGAACAACATATGCAATTAAAGAAATAGTAGATCACACACACACACACACACACACACACACGCACACACACGCACACACACACACACACACACACACACACACACACATATATATATATATATATATATATATATATATATATATATATATATATATATATATATATATATATATATAAAGAATTCCCCAAATTGCAAATAAATGCTCAGTGAATGATTCGCTTGAATAACATCCTAAACTGAGCAATCATTTTTGCTCGGAGGTGCAGATTCCGTGCACTACATCCCCTATTGGTCCAACCATGGTGTTATTTACCAGCCTATTCATCACCACCGTTCAGAAATGCTACACTTATTTCTTTTTAGAGGGCTTGGAAAATGTTTCCGATTGGCGTTGCAATATCATCCGCCATGCGCCTTTTCTCCGATTATGTCACCATTATCCAAAACAGCATGTTTGGGTGCTTTGAGAGCTACTGTCTGGTGGCATCATTTCACTTTATCATCATAAAAATATTGTGCACGTATGGCGCTAAATGATGTTCCTTCATATCCAAACGCAGTGAAGATGAGCTGATTTATTATTATTATTTTTTTGGCCGAAGCTTTCTGTCGTTCACCGGGGACGCGGCGGAAAGCGGCACCGATTTGTTTCTCGGCGCGCCTTCCGTTTCGGTCGGATTTCTTTCCCTTCGCTGTACTTACATGTCCGTTATCATCCAGCAGGTTGTTTGTTAACTTGAGTTTATCGAAGGAGACGATCTGCTTCATCCACTGAGCGCCCTTGGCTGGAGAGTCCGGGTGGTAATGCACCCTCCCCGGCGTGGCGGGATCAGCTTTACCCGCCACCAGCCACGACGAGCTGTGGAAAGCATACCTGGAGGGGCAATGCATCCAGATCAACAACACATCAATCAAGTTGTGCAACTTTATGCATGTAAAAATATTACCGCCGTCTAAAGCTGAATAAAATCGCAGTTCAATAGATTTTTTTTATGCAATCCACAAAACACTGGATTTAAAACCAGTAATTGTGGAAACCTTTTTATTGTTGCCGGTCTACCGTAAGCTAATTATCTGTGATTTTCTTTTCTACCTTTATTTTTATTTTTGCCTCAACAGTTTCTCGACCTGGTTGAGTGTGATGCTGCAAAGTTCAGTAAAACAAAGAAAAGACTAAGAATAAAAAGGTTACCTGTATCGTTTGTCGTCTACAGGCAGGAAGTCCATCAGGAGCATGTAGTCTGCCATGGGATCCATCCCGAAGATTTTTACTTGGAATGTTGGAAACATCCTCCTGCAGCAGGGAGAAGAAAAACCGCAGGATGACTAACTTCAACTTGCATTTCCTTCACGATATATGACGTCAGATCCCATGTCCCTACAAGTGGATTATCTTTTCTTGATGACTGAATTAATCAGACTCCGAAGAAAATAGTTTTTATTATTATTATTATTAAATCAAAGATTAATGCCAACAGGCGTTTAGGTAAAATACGTGGAGCCCAAGGCCCCGTTAAGTCATAACTGCAGGCAAGAAGACAGAACTTCATGATTGAAACTCCTGCAACCACTCCATGCGTAACTGGATGGAGTCTCTCCAAATGCAGATGTGTGTTTTTTTTCTGTTCCACTAAGTTTTTATTTTTTTTAAAGTACTTCCACTCTCTTTCGACGAATTCCAGATAGTCTAAGGCCAGCGCAGATGTAAACACAGACCCGTATCCGGGTGTTAATCTGGGTGGATGAGTGGTGTTAATTTAGTTAATGCTGAATCTGACCTTTTTATTTGCACAAACAGGGAACAATTAAATTTTAATAAAACACTGACTTGAAGCATATATATATATATATATATATATATATATATATATATATATATATATATATATATATATATATATATATATATATATAGTTCCTGGGCGCTGAATAAATACATTGAGGCTTCTGCTGGGGGCTTTGCTGAGCCTCTCTCCACCCTGTAAAGCTTGTTTTCACCCTAAAAGTTGCTTAAGAACCTGAGTGGAAAGTTGAGTAATCCAGCAGTTGGGCCAGTGAAAGGGATCCCAAAATCAACGCTCAATTAACGTCAGTGTTGTGGCTAGGTGAGGCTGAAGGAGCTTTTAAAGTGCTCTGCAGCAGATCTCCTTTCTCCTGTCAGACAGCGCGGAGAGGGGAAACACAAGCCTCCCTCTCAGGCTGCAGGCAGCTTTCTCCTCTCTTCTAATAGAAATAAAGACAGTGCCGTTTTGTGAGCTTTCATAAGCTCCGTGCTGATATTGGGTGATTTTTTTTAATTGGTAAAAAAAAAAAGTACAACATTGTAATTGAACTATTTTGTTATGCTGCGTTTAGTGTAATCTATTTATGTATGTTCATTTCAAAACCAAAAGTTGCCGACAAATGAAAGAGATGATGACCTTCAGGCGCGCAGATACAGAACCAGAATATTCAGCGTAACGGCCTAGCTTGTTTTATGTGCCATAAAACCAACAATTAGTTGACACAAATTACATAAAATTAATTCCTTTAAAAAAAAGGAAACAAAGAATATTTTATAAAGCCGAACAATTCGAGACCAACGCTGAAGTTCGGACAGCAGGCTTATAGTCAATAACTGCAGTTAAATTAAAAAAGAGCAGTATTGACTTAACCACGTTTTAATATGAAGAAAACGTTTTCAGTTACATCAGCGTCGATTTGCAGAAATTGTTTGAATAATCTCGAATCAGGAATTATAAATATTCTTTATGGATGGAATGTACAGTATATATATATATATATATATATATATATATATATATATATATATATATATATATATATATATATATATATGATAAGACCTCAATTCTATTTTGATAGGGCGACGAAGTGTTTACAAAAATACTCCTTTAATTTTCCTAAAAAATTCCCTATTCCCTTTTTAATTTCCCTAAAAAGAATAATATATCATTATTATTAGCTTTAAAAGCTATTATTATTATTATTATTATTATTATTATTATTATTATAGGCACCAACCCTGCGACCCTGCACGGATAAGCGGGTGTAAACAATGTATAGATCGGTAATAGCAACGAGAACAATAAGCAGAATTATGAAAATATTATTTCACATCTGGCGCAAATGATCCCGCTTTGGGTGATATTTATTCGCTGATCTGGTTACTTGTCACAATAAAACATGTCCGATCCTCTCTCCCCGGCCTGTGCTCCGCCGTGCGCTCACCTGCCAGCCTTGGTAACGATCATCTCCGTGCCCAGTTGATTAAACTCGTCCCACAAAGCCTTCATCTCCAGCTGGACGCTAATGTTGGCCACCTTCGGGTTTTTCTTCACGACACTCTTGCTGTTCGGTGTGGAGTTGGAGGACGACGAGGAGCAGTTGGGAGTCCCGCTGTCGCTCGGCTGGCCCTGGCTCTGGCCCGGGTTGGATCCCGGGTAGTTGTAGTTGTGCTGCGCGGCCGGGCAGGGCTCGAAGTGGGACTCATGTTGGCTGTAGGGGTCCCCGGGGGACGGGGAGAGGTGGTAGCCCCCCGGCGTGTTGAGGCTGCTCAGGCTGCTCGTCGTGAAGGCTGCAACATCGCAGAAATGGGACAGCTGCGTCAGCCACGGGCTGGATATGGCTGAAATCATCCCAGAAAACTGCGTTTACTCTTTTGAAAGTCGACTAAAAACACAGACAGTGGAAAAACAGAAGCAGCGTCGAGGAAGTCTCCGATGGAAGGCGTGAGGCTCAAACGCTCGCCTTTCTGCTCAAAAAGTTGATCATTAGTCCTCGAAGTTCCATCCACTGCGGGCTCAGCCTTACTAAAGGCGTCCTGGCCTAAAACGCCAGACTTCCCAAAAGTGACGAAAGGTTTCCAAAAAGTGAAGAAGGAAGAAAAAAAAAAACCCACGTCGAGTCGCTGAACTGCTCTCAGATGCGCGCTTCGAGTGCGTGTGAACTGCTTCTCTCCCCTCAGATCGATTGCGCTCCGACCGCGCTGCGCGCCGCTGCCGTGTGTTAACACCGCGGTCCAGTCTCCCCTCTTATCTGACGCAGAGGGCCTCCCCTTCGCGATAAAAAACCGGTTCTTATTTCTATTTAGATAAGGGACTGCAGGTAGTGTGGCTTTTCCTCGCCCTGGGACGACACTGATTGACAGAGAAGTGCGCCCCTTTTTTTAACGGCCTTTCCGGCACCCATTGAACCTTTTGGATAAGGGTATCGCCCACATTTGCCCCCCGTCAACAAACAATAGACGAGCTGCCCCGCAGAGAGGAGCGCGCAAGGTAAACACGCCGATTTGCATGAACAAACAAACAGGCTGCCGGTGACTGTCGCTCTCCAGTTTATAGACAAATACACGAGTGGGATGGATGTGCACCCTCCCTCTGAGGTGGACGGGATTATTATGGTCTGTTTTTACCATTACGCACCGGGGCGCCCCTGTAAGCCCTCCTCCTATTGGCTTCTTTTCTCGACGCGATCTTCGCGAATTAGCGCTGACTCTGAACGTCGTGCGGGACTCGGAAACTCGTCTGCAGATTCCCCCCCCCCCTTCCTTCTCTGCTGCAATCAGTGCAACAGCGACCAAACTAGTATTTTTCCTTCTTTCGCTGCGCCCTCCATGCATTCCGCACAGCGCGCCGACAAGTGCTTATTTTCCCCCAAACAAAGCTCGATGACTTGTGTCTTTCTTCTTCTTCTTCCTCTGTCGTCTAGGAGGGGGGAGTTGTACACATGCTACAGCAGCCCACACGGGCACGAACAAACAGATTTACCTTCCATTTCCCGGGTGACAGTGCTGTAGTGCATTTTACAGTAACTCCTGGCTGTCCAGACCGGTGCGCTGTTTGTCAAACGCCGCGTTTCCTGCTCGCTCTGCAGCCGAGATCAGAGAGGCAATACTGAACGCATTTGCCTTTGGAGAGAGGGGACCGATGTCGTCCATAGGCAAGGGACCGAGTCGTTACAGGCCGACCCTCCTCCTCCTCCCCCTCCTCCAACACCGCCACCACCACCGCCTCTTCCTCTGCTTTCCAGACGCGCAGAAAGCAGGAGAAGTTCTGCGCGCCGTGCAAGAAGACCATGCGCCAAAGGGAGTTTCTCACATTCCGCCACCGGCAGCTGCGTGCCGTGCCAGAGTCAGGCTTGCAGCGCTTCCCCGAAAGTAGTCCAGATGCAAAGAGTTCCCCCAACGGATCAAACGGCGGCGCATCCGTCAAGCTTAATCTTCCCTCGCTTCTCCTCCGGTCGCTGACGGGGCGGCGTAGTCTGGAGAATCCCGCACTGCCACGAGAATGTCAAAAGTGAGCGAGACAGATCCACGCCCCCTCCTCCCCTCCGCACCACGGCAGGAAAAACGCGTCCGGCACTGTGCGCTCCATGTTTTATTTCAATAAGTCCTTGTCACTCATTTGAATTGAAGAGCAACGTCACTGAATGTCCGACTCCCCCCCCGAAAAAG
>NW_023397041.1:0-72241 GCF_011125445.2 Fundulus heteroclitus | reverse complement strand
GGGGTGTTCAGACAACCTGATTCCCCCACACATGCATTCCTGCTCAAGAAGAAAAGGCGTGGCGTAAAAGAAACAGTTGAGTGAATTCAATTAAACTCTCTTATATCAGAATGTCAACAAAGAATCTGTGAAACGGTGTGAAGGAAACTTTTGCGCAAAAAAACAAAACAAAGCTTTTTAAACTGTATGCTAATGTGCAACTCAGCATTTTTAAAGATTTCTTTACCGGTATGAACCAGAAAACCCATTCTGTTTAGTGAAGGACAGGAAACTATTTTTTCTGTTTGTAAATGAATGGAAAAGAATACATTGACATAAAACAGCTTACCTCTGGCAAACAATAGAAATAAACACAACAGCTGCTACTACTTTCACTACTTTGTCCTTTGTACTTTACTTGAATGCACAATAACCTGCTAGCTACACTTTCACAATCAGCAGAGGAAAACTCTCCCTCGTTACCATGACAGCAACCTTGTGATGGCTTCCTCCCACACGACCACTCAGTCACTCAGCAGTCATGAGGCCTTAGTCTGTTTACCCTCACACTTGGTTAGCTATAGCTCTATATCCATCCTCAAGGTGGGTGGGTGTTAAACACAGTGACACTAAGCGATTTTTTTTTTAGATCTACTTTTAATAGAGAAGAAGTCATGACAAACATCTACAATGGAAACCAATTAATCAAGAAAAAACTAAACCATCACAGGCACTTAAAAAAAGGCATGAACAAATGAAATTTGTTAAGCTACTGGTAAATACATAACGACAAAACTGTTTCTTTATTCTGCCAGCTAATGCCTAGGAAACAAATATTTGTATAATCAAAACAGGATTTTACTCGACGAAACAGAAACAGGTAACTAGAACAGAAAGGACAAAAGTAAAAATACATTTGTATATTTTGAGAGGTATACACGGAATAAACAAAAAAACTATGGACAATGTTTTACATATGTAATCAGCAGTTAGTAGGGTCCAACGAAATCAGATAAACACCTGGTGACCTTTACAACAAAGAACTCTGGAAAACAACATAAGTAAATGAAAGACAATAAGGTTTACATAGCTCTACGATAGCTCATTACTCCGTACAAAGAAATCCACGTATAATGCTGCTGTGATGCATTGACTTAAGACATGGTGACTTAAAGTATTGTCTTTGCGTGTATTGGTTTAAATGCAGAGGAAGAATTTCATTGAAATGTATGTTGCAATGACAAATAAAGATAATTATAGAAAAACAAACACAAAACTAAATGTCACACTATTACACATCATAAAATGTAGGTATTACATTGCCAACTGTGGACATCTGATATAACTGCAGAACACCATTACCTCACTCGCAGTAAATGCAAGTTTCATCGTCCTCTGGGTGGTTTACTGACCATCTAATAAGCAGAAAATTTGCTGGTTATAACAGGTTGTGTGGTTTGTTTGTACATACTCTCATGGTTTAGTTAACAAGTTTGTTTTGTGAGGGGGAAGATGCCACTGTTTTCATGTAAGTTTGGCATTAAAAAAACAGAAAGTAGGCTGACAAGGTATGTGTACACAGAACTGCTTATTTACATTTTAATGGCTGCAAAGTATAGAAATGTTCGTGTTATTTATGAATAAAAATACCTCCATTGGGTGACTGAAGGCTGGCTACAATGCTAATCAGTGTCAGAAAATATAAGAGTTCAGCTTTTGAAATGGAATGCACTTATTTCTCAGTAAGATTTGTAAAGTAAGATGGAAACTTTATAAACTAAAGTTAAACAAAAATAGACTGTTTACACATACATCTCCGATAGTAGAACAATGGAAGTGTGTTTACAAAAGCTCTAATACCAACAGCATTAATATAATATCAATGAACATTGTTGTATGAACACTGATGAATTTAATACAAGCATGATGCTTCTTCCACTATGGATTTACATCACACTTAGAATAACATTAAGGCTCTGTGAATATACTGTTGCAGCTGTATCCATGAAATGAACAAGTCAAAATACTTCATCTAAAAATTCCTGTACTAAATAAGGAATATGTCATTGTTTACCAGCATGGTGGTTGACCTAAATGCTTGTGTCTACACCAGAATGAATGTATGAGAACAGGAAAAGCCAGCAGCTGAGTAACAATTTCTTTTTCTCACTGATGCGGTGTCAATTGTTATGCTTGTGTGCCTAAAACACAGCAGAGGCTTGACTTGGTGTTTTTTTTGTGAGAGCTCAATGGTGTCGAGTTAACACAGATTATTTTTCCCATGAAAAAATATTTAAATTAAGTAAAATCTAACAATGCAGACAAACGCAGATGCAGCAAACTAAGACTTTTTTCCACCAGGGTTTTGAGTTTTCAAGTGCTCAGCAGTTTGAAGCACCAAGCAAGTTGAGACTGAAGGGCACCTAAAGGGGAATCCCTCTTGTAAAAAAAGTATAATTTCTAAGCCCAAGTTACTTTAAACTGAAAATAATACCTGTAAGGTTCAAATCCAGCCTGTCGTCCTTTGCGCTTGTCTCCCTCCCTCTCTTGTACCCCCTTTCCTGTCAACCCACTGTACAAAAAACAAGCCACTAGTGCTGTAAAAACCTAACACAAAATAAAAAAGGGGCAAGGATTTAAATGGGTCTTGAGTAATTATTCAATTTTTTCTTCACGTTTTTTATTATTTGTATGAATGAGGAGCCTTGGGCAGATGGAGGCAAAAGCAGCTTTTAGGCCTAAAAAAAAACCACTAAAGATATGGTAATTTGTATTTGTAACAGGTAGCAAAGTTTCCTAAATATCCAACAGTAATTTGTTGTTCCAGAGCATCTTCCAGTGGCACAAAAACGGAAAAGAAAAAAGAACAGAACAACAAAACGTTAATTTCCTCTGAAAATGGTCAGATCATGAAGTAAAGCCAAATTCTGCTGCAAAAACACTATCAGAAACTCTGAAGAACTATTAACAAAAACACTCAAAAAGACCTAAAGCCGGACTCTTTGGAAGCTTCATTTAAAGGTAGCGTGGACAATTTCTCCGGAAATGCAGGTAAGAACGCTCATGTGCCTTTTGAATAACTGTGCGCATACGCACAATTGTCTTACCTGCTCTCCCACACCTCAGTGGAATCATGTGAAAACTCTCCCCAAATACAATCTGGTCTTTTTTTCATCTGAGGCTTTCCTCTCCTTTTTTTAAACTTGTGACACAGTTTGCTTCTTGTGACTCTCAGCCATTTTCAACACACAGAAGCTAGCAGGACGCAAACATTAGTAGTGTGCATGTGCTAATAGAAGAAACTAACAAGGGACGAACACGCACATTGGCGTTACATGAACGTGCCACAACGACCGGCATGCGGGACAACCAATAGATGAGGTGATCCCCCCGGAACACGATGCTAAAAAAGATTTCCCCTTAATTCCTTTAACAAAGTAGTGATAATTCAGCACATTTGCAATTACCCAACTGAATTAGAAGTGGTTCAATAATTTAAAAAAATTAACACACATTTTACCATCACAAAACATCACCCTAACCTGACATTTCTTGTGGATAAGGTCATAAATACAATGGAACTAACATTCCCTATAAACAATCGGTGCTCTCCATCAACAATGTCTTAGTCAAATTTTTCTCCTTTCAAACATAGAGGTACAGTGCGGAACAACTTTGGTGCAGTGTGTAGCCCGTCTTTACTTCCTGGTTCCTGAGCCAATCATATGAGAGTTCCCAGGGTTGCCAAAACGGAGCACAGAATTAGGTATTTACATTGGGAAAAGAGCTGCAGGCTGCAAACATGGAAGCCAGTAAGAGAAGCAAACCAGACGTAGAACAACATATGACAGCATATACCTATCCAGTGTATGTAAAATTCATTGAAGTTTCACAGCAACAATGTACTGTTAAGGAAACGGCAGACTGTTGTGTTTGTGCTGTTCTGATTTGAACCACTAGGTGTCATTATAAGTTATTGTTCCTTAACTGTATTTCACACAGCAAGGCATAATAATCAAGCTGAAGTTGGCTTTCAATTTAGCAGTGTGGTAAAGGACTAGTCTACTGCATTGTTTCTGCAATCAACTTTGATTAGATCTAAGGAATAAAGACAGGTTCTGAACTTTTATACTCTATTCTGTTTTTGAAAATATAAACACCACTTTAGATGTTTTGTTTGCTGGAATTAAAAACAGATCTAGTTTAAAACTAAAGGTTCAGTATTTTAATGTGCAGAGCAATGTTTTTTTTACTTTTTTTTAATTTATGCATCAGAAGCTCACTCTGGTTGCATACAAAGTTTTTTATGAAAGATTATCATAGTTTTTTTTTGAAAGATTTATCACGTCCTGGTGGACGTGATAAAATCTGGTAATAAAGCCTTTCGTGTTTATTTATGAGTTCAACAGAAGTATGTGCTGCGCATGTGCAGCGGGGGTTAAGACAAGAAAGCAGCTAACAGCTATTAGCATCTCCAGGCAATACAATGTTCCTACATCTAGTTAAAAAAAAAATTCAAGAGGAAAAAGACTGGAATGTCGCTGGGATTACAGTATGAACGTTGGTGTTCACTGAAGCGGACTCTAAAGTTGCTGAGGCTCAGATGTGACCACATAGTTGATTGACATGAGTAAATGTTCTGATATGAGGCTCTTAAAGTTGCTATAAGATCGCTTTATTCAATTTATAACGGTTGGTCTTCGATCACGGCGAGCTGCCTCTTTACTGCAATGCATTCAATGCATTGCAGAGGGTCAGGCTCGATCCGGCATTATTTACAATCAATTTATAAATTAAGATAATGGCGCTAACTGTGCAATTAAAATATAACTTGATTAAAATAGCCAAATATTTGTTGAAATTTAGATTGTAATACATTAGACAGTAAAAAAGGTCTGTAATTCTCAGTTTTCTGTTCTGCAGATATTGGAAAATTATAAAAGCACTTTTCAAGGTTTCCCAGGCTTCCCTAAACTGTGCATTGTCCCTGAATATTCTTAGTCTGTTACTCTAGATTCTTGTGTTTTCTTTCCCGATTTTTCTGCTAATGCTTTCATCCCTTATAACAATTAAATGATCAAACTGACCTGGCACAGGTTAAAGGATGCAGATTTCACTTCCTGGACAATGATGCACATCAAGTTTGTGAGAAAATCTCTGGAATTTATTCTGTTGAACGAAAACGAAAGTATTTACTGCCCTGTTGCAGCTGGAGTGTTTACAAGTGAGCTCTTTGTATTTCACTTTGCTGGGACCTGGGTAGTGCTTGAAAAGAATGCTAGGACACATAAGCAACTTCAAATGCTGCTGCTGTGTTTTCCTCTTCGCTAAATAAATAGACATCCTTCACAGTTAGACCCACATCCTTCGGTGGTCAATGTATGGAGAGGGTGCTGGAAATTCCGCCCCTTCTAACCTGGGTCTGTACTTGAGGCAAAATTTGGTATTACGTAATAGGGGGTTTTCAGCTGACGTCGCGTGACTACTCAGCGCGTCCGCCATATTGGGTGGCAGTCGTTTCGCACCGTTGACCTGCATTGTATGACGCCTTAGGCAGTATTGGAAGTGAACAATGGGGAAAACGTGTTTAATGGTTGGTTGCACGGCCCGTGGAGGTGGAGATCAACGCTCTTTCTATCGCCTACCAGCCGTAATAGTGAATCAGTGTGAAAAAAAAAAACAGCTCTCTGAACAACGCCGTCACCTATGGCTGACACGGATATCCAGGTCCGATTTGGACGGTGTTAAGCTGGAATACGCCAGAGTCTGCGGTGCTCACTTTGTCACAGGTAATTAACTGTTAAGTATTTAAAACATGTAAGAAGAATATATTAATAATAGGGCTTGGGCGTTATGACTTATTACTTTCCGCGGCTGTCATGTTGACTGCCTCCGCCGCCTCTACTGCCTATTACTACCGCGTACTGTACTCCCTCTCTCAGCCGTGTTTTAATTTGATTAATTTCACCTTAACTTGATTTCAACCATGGTAAACCGTTGCTGTATTGTGGGCTGTAACAGCGCAACACATGATCGCCATGGGAAAAACATAGAAACAGATTAATTTTCCACCGCTTTCCTGCCTGGAGGCGCAACCACGGAGAACAACTGTTAGTGATAACAAAGAGTCGTCGGCTCGCTTGGATCGCGGCTGTAAGTCGACCGAACATAACTTTCCATAGTATCCCGATGTCAATGAGAGTGTGTTCTAAACGTTTGAAACACATAGCAGCAAGTTAAAAGTACATTACATGCGCGAGTGGTTGTTAGCACTGACGGTTAGCGCTAACGGTTAGCATGTGCCAGAGCCCGTCTGAGCGCAGCTTACCTTTGAACGAGTTACAGAGATAACAAAGAGTCGTCGGCTCGCTTGGATCGCGGCTGTAAGACCGAACATAACTTTCCACAGTATCCCGATGTCAATGAGAGTGTGTTCTAAACCTTTGAAACACATAGCAGCTAGTTAAAAGTACATTACATGCGTGAGTGGTTGTTAGCGCTAACGGTTAGCAGCTACTAAACTAGCATGTGCCAGAGCCCGTCTGAGCGCAGCTTACCTTTGAACGAGTTGCTGTGTTCCCACTGTTTGCTGGCTTTATGATCTGCAGCTCCTACCGGCGGCAATACGGTAAATACAACTTAATTTTGCACTGGTCATTGTTCTGCTTAAATAATTAAAGCCGCGAGCGGCGTCGATCGGCCCTGCAGCCAAGCGCCTTCGCGCACCGCCGGCCGTCAGCCACCGCAGAAGCATGCGACGCATTTGCGTCGGATTGTTTACATTTTTACCATCTTATTAAAACTCACCCGTCCACGTATGATGGCGATTTCCTTGATGTACATAACCAGATGTGAACTGGTTGTGAGCCTCTAGACCCTTGTAAGCTCTCATTTCCTCAAGAGTGTGCAGAGGATTTTCACCGAACACCAGGTAATGCATCTGGATTACGGCTAAACAAGGCACCGTGGAGGTCGATCACGGAACATTTCCTCAGGTATACGTCCTTATCTGGTCGCTCTAGCCCGCTGGCGTACTTATCCATTCGCGATACGATAATACGTGTACGACAACTAGAGATAAGGAAGTGAACCACCCAATATGGCGGACCGGAAGTTGGCCAGTGACGTCAGTGAAAACCCCCTATTGCCAGTTAGAGGCAGGCACCCTCTGGTGGAAGAATTAGGAATTAGGTAAACACAAATCATCCTCATGGCAACGATGGAAACCTAACACAAACAGGAAGAGCTTGTCATCTCTGTTGCTCCGGCCTCAGTCAAACAGGGTCCTAAAATAGACAATTCACACATGTGGTTACACTAAATCTGCTAAGACATGGAAAACGAAAGAAGAGGAAAGCAGAGCTATTTGTATTACACATTACACAAAATAAGAATAAATACTCAATAGCCAGGTTTTTTAATAACTGTGCAGATGACCATACTTTTATTTATACATTAAAATTATGCGTACGTCAAAAATATTTACAAGCAAATACTTTTCTGTAAATGTGTCAAAAAAGGCAGGAAATGCACTGTGATCCAGTCACTTACAGGTTTATGTGTCAAAGGTAAACTCTGCCCCTTCCCCTTTTTAGACAGACTCAGCGGGACTTAGAGGGAAATCAACTGCGCCTTCTCTCGGTGATGACGTTTGTACTTCTTCTCTGCTTGACCTCATACAACTGTAGAGTAAAAAACAAGGCATAACATGAGCAGAATGAATTTATAATGACATCAGAGTTAAGGTTTAAGTGCCTTCATTGATGTTGTGCTTAGTACCTCGGAAGTTGTATCGATCCTTTTTTGTACAGAAACACACCGATTCCCACAATCAAGACCAGAAGAAGAAGAATAAAAGCGATCCAGCCATCTATGCAGGCTGCTGCAATGAAACAAGACACAAAGGAAACAAATTAAATAAAAACAAAAGTCCGGATTTTAGTTGACATACTCTTTGCACATTTAGTAATTTTGCATATAACATTATGTACATAAATCACAGAGCTTTACATGTTAGATCTGCAAGTACTTGCATATACTTATCTGTCTGGTGCCCACAGAGCCAAAGAGTTTAAAGAAAGGGAAAGGGATGTAACATAAGATAATGACATACATTTTGCCTGAATTACAGTGCTGTTGCTGGACTACAATTTCCTTCAGACTTAAAAAAAACAACTTCTAAGCTTCAAGTACAGTGGAAAGCTTTTCTCTGGGAAGTATGATGCACTATGAGAAGTTTGAAATACAGCTTGCCTTGACTTTTACCAGTTGCAACAAATATTGTTTCAGTTTGTCAGCAACGACAACAACAACAAAATTCCAACAAGATCAACATTCAAGCAAGACTCAGAGTCTCACAAGAACAGCCTTATAGTATAGCCAGTATAGTATTTCAGGTTTTTTCCCCTCCGACAGCAAAGGTTGAGCAGCATAGCAAATAAATTGCCTCATGCTATGCTATGAAAGGTCACACAAGGTACCAATCCATGCTGGTTGCCAGGAAACACTTCCGTTTCTGTATGAAAGGGCTTTTGTCTGAACCTGTTCACTAGAAAGCCTCTAACTGCATGTAACTATATTTATTTCTGTGGGGTAAAAGAAGGCGTTTCCTACAGTAACTCCCTGAATAGGTTTGCTGGGGTGCTATAACTATCAGTCTGTGGTATTTAGTCTAGCCTTCATTGGGTGTGGATCCTGACTTTTTTCTCTTTGGTAACGGGATTTTTCATTTGATTCACTCCTCTTCTGCAGTTTAATCTGGTTAACTTTTAGTTAGTCATTTATGTTGTTAGACCCATTCTTTTGTCCTGTCAGTCTCTGCATCCTGGACAGAATTACTTTTACCCTCCTCTGCAAATTTGACAACTGGAGATTGAAACACAAAAACAGTGTAGGGTCTTTACACAGGAAGACTCTTAGGAAGACCACAATCTTAGCAAGGTCTTCTGGGGTAGACATTTTGTTATGCTACACATTTTAATTCAGTATGTTGACATTTTATGTGATAGACCCATTAGTGTCTAATTGTGAAGTTAAAGAAAAAAAAAACATATTTTCTAATTGTGGCATGCATTTATATTGCAGTCCAATCACCAGTCCAACCATCTGTGACCAAATTAGTGAATAATAAAAGTTTCTATTGAGCCCCCTCTCACCTAATGAACTATAGAAGAATATTTGCTGCAAAACAAGTGCAAGACCTTTGGGGCACATCTGGACTGGATGTATCTGCTTGGCTGTGTCTCTCTCCAGGATGAAGTAACTTCAGCAGCTACTATTGTGCTGATATAATCTTTTTCTGTCTGCTCGGTTTTCTCTAATCCCCGGTCGGTTGAGGCAGATGACTGTTCACACTGAGCCTGGTTCTGCTCTAGGTGTCTTCCTCTTAAAGGCTGGGTTTCTTTAGATAGAAACTTTTGACCAAACAAGATGATTTGATTAAATTCACGCTGCAAAATGCCTTGAGATGACTTGTGTTATAAATTGACACTATACAGGGAAAATTATTTGATTTCATCACCCTCATATTTGTGCATCTAGAGACTGAAAGTTTTGCCCATTTTTCTTTGTAAAGTAGCTACAGGTCAGTAATTTTGAATGGAGAGATTTTTTTTCTTTAATGAAAGGTTTCAAGTCTTACCACGGATTATCATTTGGATTTAGATCTGGACTTTGACTGGGCCATTCTAATGTATGAATATGCTTTGATCTAAACTAGGGGTATCCAAACTGTGTTAACTAAACAAATTAGTCAAATTTTTAGAAGGAAAGTGATGGGAAAATTGAATTCAATTTCTTTATTTGTCCCCCGTGGGGAAAATTTCATTTCAGTACAGCCCATCAAGAAAACACTTAACTGGGTAGACGGGAGACAGGGGCCGCGACTTAGCAGGGTGGAGAAAGGATTACATAGTATGGGTGAGGAAAAAAAATAAAAAGAGTGCATTAGTCACACTGTCACTTTGACAACTCGATCAATGCAAGACAAAGAAAACCACCGCACAAAAAAAGCAAACACATAAGCAGACATATTTGAGGTGAGATGGTTTTTGGGTGGGGGACATCTCGTACACAAACAACTAATCTAGGTTCCTGTCCCAGGGGAAAACATCAGACACAGGGAATGTTGTGAGTTGTGTGTGTTTGTGTGTATATGTGTGTGTCAGTATGGGCCCATGACTCTCCAGCCGCCCTCCCCCAGCCTTAGTCTTAGATAATATATTATCAGCAGTTCACAGGACACTGTCCAAGGTCACAGGTGTCATGAGCGGGTCCGGGGCGGGATTAAAGTGTCTTGTTTGAAAAACATCCAGAAGAATTTGAGATAGCCAGCTCCAAGGCCAGCCATCAGAGCACCAGATTCAATAACAAGGAGATTGTTTTGTATCAGGCTGACCATGAATTTGTGTCAGCTTTCAAGTCTCTGCTGGTCCGTTTCCGTGGCAAGCCCCAAGCAGCCGAATTTGTCGGACTTTCTGCAGTAAATCGAGCTAGAAGCTTCCACGATGTCTTGCCATTCCCCCATTCAGTCCCACTCCTGCCGGCATGTGACACTGTGCAAATATGGCATCCAGCTTGCAGAGCTGTTCGCTAATCATATGAGTCCAGGTGATCACGGCCCAGTCCAGACCTTCACAAACTCCCGGCAGCCTGACCATGGCCAAAGCTGCCGCAGGATTCTTCCGAATTTCTCGATATATCAGGTGACCGCCAGCTCCAATAAGCAGAAATCCTGTTATCATAAATCCAGTTATGTACACATCTTCCTAGTCCTAGATGGACAAAATAGACCAACACATCACGAGAAAATTTTATCAATAGCGTTGCGCGACCAGCTGATCAGATCATTGTAGATCTAGAACTTAAAAGAAGGTTTTGCTCAATAATAATAAAATATGGTATTCCAGTCTGCTAATTATTTTGGGCTCTATCCATACATCCATTTGCTGTCATACTTATCCCTGTTGGGGTCGCAATGTGTCTGGTGCCTATCTCCAGCTGTCAATGGGCGAGAGGCGGGGTACACCCTGGACAGGTCGCCAGTCTATCGCCAGGCAACACAGAGACAAACCATTCACGCACACACTTACACCTGAGGAGGATTTAGAGAGACCAATTACCCTAACAGTCATGTTTTTGGACTGTGGGAGGAATCTGGACTGGCTCAATTGAAGAATAATAAAATGGTCTAACAGTACAGAACAGGATTTCGGTCAACATTTCCACAAAATCAGTTCAGGAGCCACAAATGGTCCCAGGACTGCACTTTGGACACATCTGATCTAAACTATTCTATTGAGGCTATGTCTGTGTGCATGTTTGGGGTTGTTGTCCGTCTGCAAAGCAAACATCTGGTCCCGTATGTTAGAGAGAACCACACCCACAGCGTGAGGCTGCAACCTCCCTGTTGCACCATGGGGATGTGCAGGGTGAGGTTTCTCAAGAAAACACATAATCTTAAAACAGAAAAAAAATCTATATTGACCCGGTTTGACCAGAGCTCGTTTGCCGTGTTCCCTACGTGGGCTGCTGTTAAATTTTAAACTGGACTTATTATGGCTCCTTTCAGTAATGGCTGTGGTTCTGCTCTCCCCACTTGACACTTTAGCTGGACAGCCATGGCTCTGTAGGTTTGAAACACTCTTTCCATTTTCAGATAACAGACTGAATGATACTCTGCGATTTTTTTTTTCAGAGTTTGGGACTTTGTTTTATAATCTTTTCAAAATTATCCACAACTTTATTCCACGCCTGTCTGCTGTGTTCCTTCCCCTTTATTTAAAAAAAAAAACAACAAAACTCTAAGACCCTTTGCACATATAAATAGGCAGGTGTTGGGCTTTTTCTCAAAAGTACAGCTCCGAGCTGGGAGGAGAAAAAATTCCTGCCTCCTAATTACTTCCTTTTTATTTTAATAACAACAGCAGCTCGTTTGCTTTGACTACACAGACTTATACTTAGGTGGGATCCTGTAACCTATCAAGGTTTTTGAGTAAAGATAGAAATAGGTAAAAATAAGGATCCACAGTGCCTTGCAGAAGTATTCACACCCTATAACAGTTTTAGATTTGTCAATTTACATCCACAAACTTAAGGGAGCTGTGACTAACAATGACACTTAGTGGTTAAAATCCAAACACATACACAAATGCCTTTCACAGAGACCAGCCATTTACTTAATGGTGAGTTGTTGCTGTGAAATACCACTGAATTTATGTCTCCACAGGATGGATTTATGATGTTGTTTTCAGGTCTGCTTCTCTTACTGCTTCTCTTCCATATTTCCAGGCTGCTGGTCTTTTGCCAAAATAAAATATCAAAAGAGAAAAAGAGCTGGGATTTTAAAGGTACATATTTGGGCTTTGGGTTGTTTAACAAATGTTTAAAAGAAATTTAACATAAGTTTTAATTGGAAATTCATACATACAGACATTATGATGAAGCCACAGCGAACATGAACAAATTCAGATTTAACAACAAACAGTCAAATAAATTTACTGTGCATGCTTCCAGAGTAAGATATGGGCATGCTGTGCCTCATCCTTCATAGCCGCAGTCGTACAATTACATACGCACTTCCTTCCTGATTACATGAGATAGTGGTTCTTCTGAGTCAAGTCTCATGCTTCTAAGGCTTAAATCCAATTTGAGTTTGAAGACAGTTTTTTACGACTTGAGTACAGCTTGAGTCCAAGTCTCAAACTTTAGGGGGATCCGAATATCAACGTAAAAGGGGGTTGAACAAATGCACAACGCACTTTTCAGATTTATATTTGTAGTATGACTAGATTCCTTTCCAAAGAACTGTAGGCCCAAAGTTTGTTTGAACTTCTATAAAGAATCACACTATGATCAAATGTGGGAGTTTGCAGTCATGTCTGATGGTTAAATCCACAAAAACAAAGGATTTACTGGGTTTACAGAACTGAATGAATGGGTTTAGTGTCACCAAGGCCTTTTATTCCAGCATTAGCTGGTTTATTATGAGGTTTTACATAGGGGTATGAAGCAAAAATACTCCAAGTGTTGCTACATAATATGGTATATATCCTGGATAACAGGTGATAGATTCATGATTTGCATTTCTCTTAACCTCCCCATTGTTGCTGCAACGCTTGCTTACACATGTTACACAAGAAAAGGTTAAGGGACAAAGGGGTCTTTTTTTTTTCTATTCAGTGAGCCATCATGCATGAAATAAGAAAACAAAGGCTTATAAAAAATCCTTGCAAGACGTATAGAGCACAGTGGCGCCAACAGACATTTTTCCCAGAGGGCCCCCATAGGGGTAATAATCTTGGGATGGATCACCAAAATCCAAAAAAATTACTTACTTTAAAAATGCTGTGATGTTGAACTATTAATATATTCAATAACAGGACCTACTAAAAAACTAACATAGACCATTTGTCTTCCATTTTTTTTTATAAATATATATTTTGGAGAACCTAAAAGCATTAACATTATCATATACTTTGTAGCTTTACATTGTCATAAAAAGGAGAATAAAGGGAAATTAAACTAGATGACATCTGCAATAGAAAGCAATAAAAAAAACCTTTATATAGGATAACATGCGAAGTTCTTCACAAGTAAAATAAAGAATAATATAAATCGATAAGAGGGATACTCACACCTTTTCAGCTTGCAATCTACTTATAAATGACCAAGTCACTAAGAACTACCGACCATAAAAATGCAAAACATCTGTTTTGATTTATAAATATATGTAGTATTCATTTTTATTATTCTTTATTCCCTTTCTCTCCACACTAGGTTAAAAAAGAGACTACAGAGGCACACTTTGAAAATTATTCTCTAATAGATGAAAAATGACGATACAATCAGACAAATAAACTTTAACTAAACCAGGAAAAAAAAAAGGATTAACTGCCCTGCCCATTAGGGAATCAAACCCAGACGCTTTGCATGACAGGCTGCAAGACTAACCACCACATCAAGCCAAATGTCGCTACACACCCTTCTCATGCCTCTTTAATTAATTTTGTTTTTATTGATACACTTGCATCACTTTATGAATCCATATTAAATTATATAACGTCTGCCTTTTTCTGTCCTGTAGTTACTCTGATGCTTTGCACTGAATGGAATCAGTGATGTAGGGGCAGACAGTTAACATTCAGCTTCAATCACACCTCCAATTATTTTTTTTCTTATGCTACGCGATCAACATAAAGGGCACTCTTGATCACACCCTTTATCTATATTATGACATACCTCGATTTGCTTGCCAAGAGTACAAACCTTCTGAAAACATGTAAACAGTGAGTTTCTCACAGATGGAAAACAGCTAGTTGGAGTCAGCATGAAAACTAAATTACCAGATGTATGCAAAGCGTAAATATACAGATCTGCTTCAAAGCAAGACCCGGCAATGTAACTGACAGACGTCATCGGACGTTCATCAAACAGAAAAGGTTAATCAAATTACTTCAACTCACAAGCTCGACCATTACCTGTTGGGGAACTCTGCCTTATAATAGATTGCAGGGTTTAGCCCGCTCACTGCATTATAAATGTTACCGCGCCCACGGCTCAAACGGCAATCATTTAAAGAGACAGAACACTGGTTCATCATACTACAAGTATAAACAATTAATTCAAAACATTATCTAAGCACAGCAAACCAGGCATGTTTAATGCAGCATTCACTGTTAGTTATAAAAGGCGGGTGCAACTCCTGTTATTTAGCCAACACCTCACCACATGTGGGGGTCATGTGGGTGGCCAGAGTTATTTAAAGGGGGTCCACTGTCCCCCTAACCCTTCCCTTGATGGCGTCCCTGATAGAGCGAAGCAGATGAAGACCTTCCACTGAAGCAAGAGAAAATTTTGCAACTTTATAGAGGGTGCTGAGAACAAGTAAGAATGCCAGTCTCATAAAACCAAGCTTTAGGAAAAAAAACATCTTATTAAAGAACAAAATTTTGACATCCCGTTTGAGTAAAAATAAAAAAAAGGCATTTATATCATATTTGATACAGTTAAAAGGCACATGATCACCTGAGTCGAAATGTACATAGAGGGTATTTTGTTTGCTTCCATATGTGTTATTTGCCACGCAGGTGTAGAAGCCAGCCAGATCAGAGGACTTTCCTTTAAACATCAGCGTGCCCCCCAGCGCTGTGACGGATGAAGGCAGAGGTGTGCCTGATCTGGAAGAAAACAAGACAATGGGCAGGATAAAGTTTCAGCACACACAGGAGTTACTCACACAGCTCCTTTTCATCCAAGACCCCTGGGAAATGATGGCTGAGAGAATTATTCATTCCACCATAAATCTTGTTAAGCATTCACGGTGGTAGGTTACTTTAGTTGTTATAAAACTATAATTTCATTGTTCATACAAGTTGACATCCTTGCGTTCAAACTTGGCCAGCAAACGAGAAATTTACAATACTGCAACATAAACAATGTAGGAGATTAATGTGATGAAACATTTCTTCATTTTGTCAACGAACGACCGCCTGCACAAATTACATGAGGTCTAGCAGGGCCTGCGCAGAGTGTCTCCAGTTACACTGACAATCTAAGGTGCAACACAGACACCGCTTCAGGGATGTTTCCTGTGATCTTTGGGTTGTTTGAAGTCCCACAACTTTAATTACCCTCCCCCAGGCAACCCAGCCAGGGTAAATCAGGGCCCTGGCTTTTGTCTAAATAGCTTGTATTTGGTCCGTGGATCCCCTCGCGTGATCCGCAGCCTTATTGCCGACTTTCTGTGGCTGCGGCAGCTTGTTTTGTTTTTTGTTTATACTTTTTCAAAATAAAAAAAATATTTAAAATTTACAAGAAGGTTTTTTTTACTCGGATAAGTGGAAGATAACGGGCGGATGCAGGGGCGTAGCACCAAATTCTGGTTCCTGTATACTCTCAATGTCAGTGCACATAAATAGGGTTTTAGCCAGATCAGATTATACTGATAAGTGTCTTTCATTTACCAGATGAATTGATACACTTGGCCTACCTTGAGCATCTGATGCAAAACTCTCTAAATCTATACAAGAATGAAGAATTGATATTATCCTCTTAACATGCAAATAACCCTCCTTTTTAAAGCTCCCTTTGTATGTTTACAGTCCTTTCAGTGCAAGACAAACTGCTAAAAATAACAAAACATATGGCCAAGCATTTTCTTATTATGTTGACAGATTGTCTTTTAAATGGGGCCCGCCCTTAAACACTTGAACAGCGATTCCCACTTTGTCTTTGCAACTAGCTAAGCTAAAGACTTCACGTGAGCATACAAACATTAGCAGCAGCTGTCCGGATTGGACTACATTAACTTTAACTGGACTTTGCATAACAAGCAAACTTTGAGAAAGAAAGCAGTCAACAGCTGCCTCTCCTCATTCTGCCTTCTTTCTTTTTCTTTCCTCTCTTTCTTCTTTTGATGCTCTGATTTATGCTTTTTTGGGCAGCACGATGTTTGTCCCCAGTGTCATTAAGTCTGGGCTCACTGATGCTGTCCCCTGTTGCTGTCGGACCAGCCAAGTACCACGCCCATGGGCACCTGGATAGAAGCAGGTTTAATTACACACCTGCTTACTGCCAGTTTGTGTACCTACATCCACTTCCTCAGGCGACTTTATGATTTAATTACTGTTTGGGTTTTTTACGCATGGTGACTTTCAGATAGGAGACAATAAAGCCAGGTAAAACAGCGCAATTAGGTTTTTGTTGCCAAGCTCAGATTCTAATATGGGATCTCTGTTTTAAATAAGTTGAGGTACAAAACAAGGGTGCTCGTTATTATCTGCATTAGATATGGAACCTCTTGCTGAAATGATAAGAAGCAGCCCCACAATTACTAGTGTTCAAACCAAACAAAACTCAAAAACAAAACATCTCATTGTATGCTTTATTTTTACAATAATCCCTCTTCTTCATTCAAAGCTGTGGTCAGTATAATTAATGAATTTAGGAATTTCTGGGATTGGATTGCTCTCATTTAGCATTGTGTATTTCTTTTAGATCATAACCTAATGGAGTTAATTACTGGTAAATTTAGTAATTTCCCCTTGGGGAGTAGTGGGCTGCCACTGTGTGGCACCCGGGGAGCAAACTGGGGTTAGGGGTCTTGCTCAGGGACCCAGAGTGGCAGTGTGTTGGAGTTGAATCGAGAACGGGACACTGCACTCTAGACTCAGTGGAGGAAGTGGCTGAGAGGAGGGTGTTGTCCAAGCTCACATCCATCATGGACAACACCTTCCACCCCCTACACCAGACTGTAGAGGAGCTGAGCAGCTCCTTTAGTGCCAGACTAAAACACCCTGTCTGTAAAAAGGAGCGCTACCGTAGGTCATTCATCCCTGCTGCAACCAGATTATACAATGCTGCACTGTAACTGTGACCATAACCGTTATTAGTAATATGCAATAACTAATGTACAATAATATGCAACTCATGTAAATTTAATCTCTGGACTATACATATAACTGTATAACAGTTACAATTACTGTAACAAGTGTTTTGCAGTAACTACGTGCAATAATGTGCTGTGTTTATTATTATTATTATTACTATTATTATTATTATTATTATTATTATTATGGTGTTATATTATTATGTTATAAAGGTCACTCATTCCTGCTGCTACCTGATCATAGCTTTATAAGTGTAACTATTAGAGTAACGACTGCAACCACGCACCATAGCTGCAACAATAACTGTAATAACTTATGTGCAATAAGCTATTTAAACAAGGTGCTACAATCCGTGCATTAAGCCTGTGCAATAATCCTGTATAAACTGTATAAACTGTGCAATAAGCCTGTGCAATAGTCCTGTATAAACTGTATAATAACATATGTGCAATAACATATTTATACATAGGAGTGTACAGAATTGTATATTGTATATAGCTGTATAACTGTATCTAACTGATTCTACTTACCTACTTTGACACCTTCTTCTGACTTTTGACTATTGAGCCGATGGGACAAGTGAATTTCTCCACTGTGAGATCAATAAAGCTTATCTTATCTCTTATCTTATCTTACAAGCGCTATGCTCTAACCACTAGGCCACCACTCCCCACATATAAATGGGTGAACAATTTACTGTATCAGCATAAACATGTTTTAAGAATGGCTTTATATCCACGACTCTCCAAGCTGGTTAGATAAAGATCCACCTGACATTATGACGTGGTATGTTAAACCTATTTTAATTTTACCATCAGAGATCACATGTTCATAAAGATAATTTAGAGAACTTTATTCCTTGGCCACTAATAGCAATATATTAAAATGAAAAGTAGTGTTTCAATGCATTAAATCAGAAATACTAGGATTCAAATTTTTTACGTATAAATTATGAAATTCTGGGATGTTACTGTGATTGCTGTCAATAGTATTTGTATTGAGAATGCTTGTTTTGTTTTGACTCTCATTTTACATGCAGAAAATGTGATTATTTAAGTGTGTCTTTAAGTGTGTGTTTTTTTTAATGTTTTTGGCATGTCATGTATCACTATTAATTAAAATGAAATATAAACAAAAGAAAAAGATAGGATCTTTAAACCTTTTGTGCTAGAAATGAGCCATGAACATTTTCACATCATTACGGTAATCCTCATTAATCCATCTGTCAGCTTTTTAAAATGCCTAAATCAGGTGTGACTTTTATTCCACTAGTTTAAGGAAACAACAGTTGCATGACTGCCTGAACACATGATTGCTTATGCAAAGTTGTGGCTAAAGGCAGTTAAAGGCAACATTAAAATATTATCTTCAACTCCATCTTATGAGGTCTCAGCTTGTGATACGAGAGCCTTTACACACCCTGAGCAGCTATTTGCCAAATGTAAGGCAGAAGGCGTCACACAGTTTTGGCTTTTGTCTCGAAAACCCATGAATATGTTGGACACATTTTTCTGTACAGAACTGTACAAATCACAGAACCAAGTCCCGCTAGTAGTAGGTTTCTGGTAACTGGAAAGAAAAAATGAATATCATGGCATTTAAGGAGCAATGAATTGATGTAACATCAGCCAATGCAGCGGTGGCACCTTTCCTTACAGTTGCACCCAATGAGGGAGATTCAGGTTGACAAGGTTTTAAATTCCAGATTATATCAGAATCTATAAATCCTAATCTAAAGATTTTATATATCTTAATCCACAAGGTACTAGAGACTATAATTGCCCGTATCAAAAGCTGATGAACACTTCCTTAACAGAATTAAAGATTTGCCCAGGTGTCAGGCACTTACTAGCTTTCCCACTCATTTCAAATTACAAAATGTTCCACTTTTTTTTTTAGAGTCAGGTTTCTAAATGTTCTCATATTCTGGGTGTTTGTATATAAAATGTTAGCCTGGACATTCTTGAATAGCACCCAAGTCTTATTATCTGCAGGTCTCAGAAAACCGAAATTACATAACTGGCTAGTGGTTGTTGGAGTATGACATGGGGCCACTCCACTGCTTTTTCAACATCCAAACTTTTATGACCTTTACTTCAACATCTAGAGCTCCTGTTCGTATGAAAAATCAATATCAAGTATCCTCGACAAAATCAGAATCTTGAAAGCAGAGTTTAATAACTTTGGTAACTGTATTTAGAAATAGCAGTTTTAACTGTGTAGCATTTTAAACCTGAATTAAGAACGACGTCCACAGTTCAACCTACATTTAAAACTCTCTATAGAGATAAAAATGGTAATAAGATGGCACTTTTTCAGTTTTGAAGACACGCTCATTCATTAAGCAACTTAAAAATCAAATACTGTTGGGCAAAATGTTAAAATGAAGGTGTAAGTTGGCAAATGTCAGATACAGTATGCCATTTTAGTGCCTTAAAGTGAAAACTATTGTATTAATTAAGCATTATCAGACTTTTGTCACTTAGAAAATGTCGGAAAAACTAAAACATTTTTTTACATACCTTTCAAAACAACTATAAGACAAGAAATATCTCTTATAGTTATGTTTTTTTTTATCAATTATAAGACTTTCTGAGCTATGTTACAGCACATGTTTTGCTGTGGTGGCATATACACCATATAGTCCAGAGAACTACATTATCCCCTTTTGCCAATTGCTGTTAGCATGGTTATTTAGCACATGTTTAAGAAGCATGTGACTTTTAATCAAAGATATGGTCCTAGCCCTGCGACAGACTGGTGACCTGTCTGGGATGTACCTCGCCTCTCGCCCATTGACAGCTGGAGATAGGCACCAGCAACCCCCGCGACCCCATGAGGGATTAAGCGGGTCAGAAATGGATGGATGGATGGATATGGTCCTAATCCAGATGTCAACAAGTCGAGCTGTTTCAGTGTCACAATGCTGTAACGTCTGCCCAGTGAGACAAAGAGTTCGGAAAATGTAAATGGAAAATCAGAAGACTGTGTCATGACCACTGCTTACCACAGTGAGAAACGCCCAACTCAAAAGAAAATTAACATTTACTGGGTTTTGTAGGACCGGAGCGAGATAAAATGTGATTAAAAAAAGATTATTTCTTGTAATGTGTGCCATTGGTGGTTGTATAGTGCTGTGTAGCTAAGGAGACAGCCCAGTCATTTTGTCTGGAGTAATGGGTGAGTCCCTCACAGATAAAGTCCTAAAAATAACTGAAGCAGTTCTGCTGGGAAGGAACAGAAAACGTAAATAACAGTGGTACAGCTAGCATTTAGACCTGGAAGGCAGCACCCACTGCATCCCATCAGGGAGTTGAGTTATAAAAGCAGAACATCCTTACAATGCTTTATATCAGCACAGAAGGAGAGGTTTAAATATGTATAGCAACAAAGTTCCTAACATACAGAGAGAGAGAAGAGACAGAGAGAGAGAGAGAGAGATGAGAGAGAGAGAGAAGAGAGGAGGAGAGGACTAGAGAGACAGACAGAGAGAAGAGAGACAGAAGAGAGAGAAGAGAGAGAGAGAGGATAGAATAATATAGGTGAAGAAGTAGATATAGAGAGATATGGAGATAGATATATATAGAGGGGGGGAAGAGAGAGATATATATAGTCTATATAGATATATAGAGAGATAGTAGAGAAGAATAAGAGAATAGAGAGAGATACACATATATATATAGATAGATATTATATCTATATATAGATATATATATATAGTTATAGAGTATATATATATACTAAGATATACTATATATATATATATATATATATATATAGACATGAAGTGCTTTTTTCGGCTAGGAAGAAACTTACAAATGGAAATGTTACATCTTATACAGCTACAGATTGTCATGAAAACCACAATACTTTCCAAAGTATTACTTTCTTAACAACCACGAAAAATTGTGATGATTCTGGCACTGGAGCTGATCCTGCTTATAATCAGTCACACCTGTTCAGTCTCCACCTATCTGCAATCAACCTCTATTGGCTCCACCTGTCTCCAGCTGCATAAAAACCCTGTCCTTGTCAGTCTCCAGTGCCAGATTGTCTTCGAGCCAACCGGTGAGAACTTTCCAGCACTATTCCAGAAAACCTGCCTGCCTGCCTGCCTGTTGCACGGCCTGTTTAGCCCTGTTTTTTGAGCCTGCCTGATCCTGTTCTGGTTATCCTGTCTGTCTGAGTTCTGCCTTGCAGCTTCTGGATTCTGGACTGATTCCCCGTGTTTCTGACCTCGGCCCGCCTGTGAGTATTGGAACCTGCCTGTCCCCTTTAAGCCTGTTGCTCTGTCGGATTTCGGACCTGGATCTGAACCCGGACCCTCTTTGGATTTCCCCTCTGTACCTCTGCTGGAGTTGTGGATTAACCGTTACCGGACCCGGACTGTCTCTGGACTTACGCCCCTGGAAACCCCCCCCCCCCCCGTCGTCTGACTGCTGCCGGCCGCTCTACGGTCCGTTCCCATCTGCCGGCTTCTGCCCCGAACACTCCCAGCTGTCTCTCCGTGCCCTGGCTGCTCTCGTTATCAGGTTAGTCAGTTTGTTACTTTGCTAACCTGCCTCAGCAGTATCTGACCTGTCCCTCTGCTTCCAGGGAAGCTCCAGCCGTAACGACAGCTGCACGCCCGAGAGCCGACACTGGTTTTACCCTGCTTATAAATAAACTGTCTGTAAAGTCACTGACCTGTCGTGGTTGAATCTTGGGTCAGATTCTGATACATTACAGTACGATCTGGCCAAAAGATGGATCCTTCACCCGGCGGTCAGTGGCGAGCAGGGGTTGATAAATCCATTACTTTGTTAGAAGTCGGAGTCGCCGAGATTTTAAATCATCTCCGCAGCCAGGCTGCTCCCGCACTTCCGCAAACGTCACCGCCTGCTGCCACGTCACGCCCTGGGAGGCAGACGCTCCCTGAGCCGCGTCTCACTCCGCCCGAGCCCTTTCTAGGAGATCCAGATCAATGTAGGGCTTTTCTCACTCAATGTGAGATACATTTTGAATTACAACCGTCCTCATTCCCTACTGACAGAGCTAAGATAGTCTGTTATCTCCTTACTGGCTGGTAAGGCTAAGCTCTGGGGCACTTCCGAGTGGCAGAGCGGCTCCCACATCTGCCACTCATGATTTCTCCCGAGAGCTTATCAGAGTGTTCAGCCCCATTTTTACCCTGTCGTGAGTCCACCAGGGGGCTCTTATCCCTTAGTTAGGGGGATAGAACCATCTCCGAGTATATCATAGACTTACATTTGTTGGCTGCAGAAAGTCTTTGGAACGAACACGCTCTTGTAGATGTGTTTTTAACGGGGTTAAATGACCGGATTAAAGATGAACTCGCCCCTCGAGATTTTCCCAGGTCTCTTAAGCAGTTAGAGGATTTAGCCTCTCGTATTGACCTCCGCCTAATGGAGCGGCGAAAGGACCGCCACGCTACCCGTACCACTCTTCCCCGACTACCTGCGGCCGTTCCCGCCGCACCCTCACCTCCCAGGGCTCCAGCTGATCCAGAGCCGATGCAATTGGGAAGGACTGCTCTTACCAAGGAGGAGCGACAACGCAGGCAGCAGTTTGGTCTCTGCTTGTACTGCGGAGGAGAAGGTCATCTCGTCCGGACCTGTCCACTAAAAGGCTCGGACTCAGTAGGGGAGGGGAGGTCCCTCCTGAGCCGAACTAAACTATCTTCCTCTCCAGATCTGCTACTGCCCGCTACTCTTTCTGTCTCAGCCAAGTCTCATTCGGTCTCTGTGTTTGTGGATTCAGGTGCCGACACGGAGTTTATGGATCAGTCTTTTGCTCGTAAGCTGAACATTAAATTGTCTCCCGGCCCATCTCCACGCAGCGTCCTCGCCTTAGATGGTCACCAACTTCATCGCTCCCGCCTTGTCACTGAACCTGTGGAGCTCCAGATGGGAGGTAATCACTCTGAAAAACTGTCATTCATGGTCATTGACACACCGCAGGTCCCTATCATCCTGGGCGCTACGTGGCTTAGAAGGCATAACCCCCAGATTGACTGGAGAAGAGGAGAAGTTACGGGCTGGGCCTTTTCTTGTTCTGAATCCTGTCTGAAATCTGCTCAGTCACCTCACTCCTCCAAAGGCAAGGAGGAGGAGATTTATTTTACCTGTCAAAAGTACCACCAGAGTACCATGATTGAAAGGAGGTGTTGAATAAAGCCAAAGCTACGAACCTTCCTCCTCACCATCCATATGATTGTGCAATTGACCTGTTATCTGGAACCACTCCACCTAGGGGTCGTCTCTACTCCTTGTCTGCCCCAGAGTCCCAAGCAATGCAGGAGTACATTAACGAGGCCCTAAGAGCAGGCATTATTCATCCCTCTTCTTCACCCGCAGGCGCAGGCTTCTTTTTTGTGGGGAAAAAGGATGGCTCACTCCGTCCCTGCATAGATTATAGAGGACTCAACGACATTTCAGTCAAAAACCGATACCCAATTCCCCTCATGAATTTGGCCGTTGATCAGGTCCAGCAGGCAAAGGTCTTTACTAAACTGGATTTAAGAAATGCCTATCATCTGGTCCGCATAAGGGAGGGTGATGAATGGAAGACCGCTTTTAACACCCCGACAGGGCACTATGAATATCTTGTCATGCCTTTTGGCCTCACCAACGCCCCAGCAGTCTTCCAAAACCTAGTCAATGAGGTTCTCAGAGACATGATTGGCCATTATGCTTTGTTTATCTGGATGACATCCTCATTTACTCTGAGAACCTCAGCCTCCACAGGCAACATGTCCGTTCCGTCCTGCTCCGCCTGCTACAAAACCAACTTTATGTCAAGGCCGAGAAATGCGAATTTCACACCACCTCCACTTCTTTTCTCGTCCTGTCCCCCGGTCACATGTCTATGGACCCGGCCAAAGTCCGGCCAGTGACCGAAAAGCCCGTTCCAACAGACAGAAGGCAGCTACAAAGATTCTTGGGCTTCGCCAATTTTTATAGACTGTTTACCCGTAATTACAGCCAGGAAGCTGCCCCGCTGCATGCTCTTACCTCCAGCAAGATCAAGTTTGCCTGGAACGAACAGGCTGAGAAAGCTTTTAAACGTCTGAAGGACCTATTCACCTCTGCTCTGCTCCTTGTTTCCCCCAACCCCGAAAGGCAGTTTATTGTGGAGGTGGATGCCTCCAGCTCTGGGGTTGGGGCCTGCTCTCGTTATCAGGTTAGTCAGTTTGTTACTTTGCTAACCTGCCTCAGCAGTATCTGACCTGTCCCTCTGCTTCCAGGAAAGCTCCAGCCGTAATGACAGCTGCACGCCCGAGAGCCGACGCTGGTTTTACCCTGCTTATAAATAAACTGTCTGTAAAGTCACTGACCTGTCGTGGTTGAATCTTGGGTCCGATTCTGATACATTACAAAAATGATCTATGCTTGTTGCAAGGTAAAGAATGGTTTGGTGGAATATCAGCAAAAACCTGATGCGCCTGACCACCTAAAATGTATCCCCTTTAACATGACATATCGGCTTGTCGGATGGTGTCCCACTTCATAGATACACGCTTTAACCACTACACCAGGGGTTTTCAGATTACTTGCCTTCATTTATAGGAAAACTACAGCATAATATTTGGCCAGCTACTCACTCTCCTGTAGATCAAAAGGGACGCCTTATGTATAAATAGGGGAAGGCGTGCTGTTATTAACCGAAGCCTGCAGGCAGTATAGATTACTGTAATGTTTGCTTTGTGCTACCTCTTTTTCAGTTTATTTTGGTGTGGCAGGTATAGGAAGGGTTTGGCAGTATGATTAGAGCATGGAAGTAGTTAAACAGCAGGAACATGATGTCCTTACATACAAAGAGTTTCTAGCCTTAGGACCTCAGTGGAACAACAGTCACATTTGGTTTTGTAATGCAATTTTCATTATGCCATTTGGATCAAATTCAAACTGAACTTTAGCCATTTCAGTAAAAGTAACTTCTGTCCCAATTTCATAATTCTCCCTGCATGTATACTGCCTTGTGATTTAACTTTACTAAGCTGCTAGTTTCACTTGTCGTTTCTGCTACAAACAAGAGACGACGTGTATTTTCTGATATGCTTGGCGCTTATTCCAAAGCCAGATGCCCACACACTGAATGCTTACAAAAAAGGTAAGGAACGGATCCCTTCACAGGAATGTGGGTGGGGGCAGACACAAGTTTAGTCAAAGCCAAAAGTTCAATAGGAAATCCCTCTGCAACTGAGTCCTTCTCTGATGTATTTACACATCGGTAGTGGAGCAATGAACAAACCTATTTATTTAATTTCGGACAACCAAAGTGCTCCACCTTGATAAACCCTGATTATTTTCTGAAGCTACAGCGGAACAACAAAGAGCAACCGTTCTGGTTTTTTTTTTTTTTCATGACACTGCAACCACACGTATGCTAAGAATGCTCAGAGGAGCTCAGAGTTTTTAGTAGAATCAAAATCCTCTTTATTCAGCAAATTTGTGGGTACATGTAAGCAACTTGACTTTGGATTCCCACGATCGCATTGTGTAAAAAACAGAACCACAGCGTATAAAAATACATTAAAAAAAATATGCACACAGCTCTGTTTTCTCTCCCAGTAGGCTTAACAATTTATGCTAATTTGACTTTTGGTTATTTAATACTTTTTTGTCACCACAATTTGAACATGTGTCTCCATCCTTGTATTGTTTATTATGGTATTTAGCTTCCAATGCAACTTTTAGTTGGATTAAGGAACAAACTTGTTTTTTTTTTATTTTGACACTATGTGGCTTATTTAGATTTTTAATGCGTAGACTTAAAAATTCTTGGCAGGCATCGTTCATTTGACTAATTTCTTTGATAACTCTTATCAGGCTGACTTTTTGTCCTGAGAGACGTAGCAAACCAGACCAGGGTCAGGTAACTTGGCCTATTCCTGGGAAAGTCTGAATCTGCGCCACGATAACTCCCTACTTTGTTACAGTTTTAATTTGGGTGCGAATTTTTGTTTTTGTCTAAGGGAAAATTTTAGTGAAACAAGTGGACAGTTTGCATTAAATAGTGCTCAAAAATAAAAGCAATCCCCCAAAGGGTAACATTTGTTACAACCCATCACAGAGTTTTAAATCCCTTGTTTTGACATGTTTGACAATGCAATACAAAAGAAGCTAGAAGCGGTTAGATCCAAGTAAACCACTATGGTTTTGTGCCTGTGTTTAATGTCACAATAATGTAAGGTGGGATAAGATAGATGAAAGGGTGGATTTATGACAGAAAACATACAGGAGCAGCTGCTGTGCTAGTTCCTCATAAATCTACTTTGATGCGTCAGCATGGAGAAATAAGGGATGACGTGGCACAGAGGTTAAGGAGTTTGTCTTACAATTGGCGGGTTGCTGGTTTGATCCCCCCGCTCTGACTGTCTCTGTCGTTGTGTCCTTGGGCAAGACACTTCACCCGCACTACCTGCTGGCGGTGGTCAGAGCGCCCGGTGGCGCCGGTGCATGCCAGCCTCGCCTCTGTCAGTGTGCCCCAGGGCAGCTTACATAGCTTACATAGCTCACCACTGTCAGGGTGTGAATGGGTGAATGACTGAACTGTAGTGTAAAAGCACTTTGGAGGTCGTCAGGACTAGTTAAAGCGCTATACAAGTACAAGCCATTTACCAAGTACAAATTATTGGCAGAAGGAACATTCATTTTCTCTGGAATGAAAAACACCAGTGGATGGTCCACTTGTTTTATAGACCATTGTTTTTTTTAATGTAGTAATTTAAAGCATTCATTTAAAAACACCCTTGATATGTGTAACATTAAAAAGCATAACATGGGTAGACAATTTGATCCACTTACTTATTTAACTGAAAGACAACACCACATTACTGTGAAGAGCATTGATAAAGTAGGCTACTATTGGCTACTATTTCTTTGTAGCCAACAATGAGCTGTAAAGACACAAGTGGCTATGGCAAATGTAAACATCCAGTTTTGTTAGCGAGGCGAATTCATCTTCACTCTGGAGACAGACCAGTAAGGTGTTCATCATCTCCAGCTGAAAAAAAAAAAAAACTCTTAAAAATTCACCCGCATTTTCAAGTAGTTTCTTACCACTTCTATTCTGTTGTTTTTACATGTTTGAATAATTTGATTTGGATTTATAACACATAACATGAAACAGTATTCAGTTAAATTCCACCAGCCATGCCCAGCCTTGATCACTATGTGATCTGCAGAGCCAAGAATATAACCCCTAAAGCCCAGAGGGGTTTAGGAGCAATTTCTGTCCTAGATTACCTACCTGACATAAATCAAGTACAACTCCACAACTATAAATGGAAACTTTTGGCATCTGTGTGAAGGTAAGGCATTAAATAATATTTATGCAGTGGAACCACTATTGCAAATGTCGGACCTTTGTTTGTTGCACAAAATAGTTGAACTCTAAATTCGCTGAGTCATTCTTATGGTGAAGGTTTTCAACTATTTTTATTTGTCCTTTTATGTGTACGTAGTTCCTTACCTTCTTTAATCTAACTTTTCCTTAGTAGTTTTAGTAAAGTTTCACAAGCCTAGTAGAGAGGATTTTTTGAGTGAAATACAGTGTTAATTTAGGTTAATATTATGTAATGGTGTTCTTTGGATGTTCATTTATTTCTGTTAATAAATTCTTTAAGAGAAGTTGCCACTCATTTATTCCATATGTGTGCAGAGTTTGCTGTTAGAAAAAAGCCAGTGCTTGAATCACCCTTGCAACTATTGGCCTAATATCAGCTGATTGAGCTGCTATTCACTGGAGATTACTGAGAGTTATATAACTTAAAACTTAACTTAAAAAACATGCCTAATTCCACACTGAAAATGGGAGCTGTTTTGTCTCAGGGTTCCTAAAAATAAATGGATGTTTCCACTTACTCCCAAAGGATGAGCAAATCCCAGAGAATGGCAGAAGTTCATTTATAGGGACCACACTTTACTGAAGACCGTTTCCTGAACATGGGTGAATTCAGTCCAAGTTTTCGAACAAACTGGTTATAAAAAAAAAAAAACTTCTATACCAACACTGGAAGGTGGCGACTACAACACATTAACCGCAAACCACTGGCTCTTACGCTGCATGACATTCCTGTCACAGCTGGCAACCTATTTGACAACATAAACTAGGCTAGACAACCTCAAAAAGCAACACAACATGCCCTGAGCTAAAGAGATTCATGATCAGATGTGAATTAAACAAAAAAACAACTTTCTGAATAGTGTAACAAAGCCATTTCTGATGCTCTCGGGCCCACAATGAGCACTTGAATATAAACCTGACCAGAAGCAGCTGGCTAAGCAAAACAGGAGTCCAGAAAAGAAAATTAACATCTAAACCAGTGTGGGGCTTCCATTTACTCAGGTAGCTGAAATAAATAGACTGAGCAATCATGGCATCAGTGGTGGAGTTTCAAGGCCAGCACCACAGCTGAGCAAACAAAGCACAAAGACCCCTTTTGTATTTGCCAAACAGATACCGATCATCCCCAATACCTTTTGGAAAATATTCTGTGAACTGGCGAGACAAAAGCAGGGCTTTGTTTCAAATGTGTGTTACGGTGTATCTCATGTAAAACTAACAGCATTTCAGAAAGAGAACATCATAGTCAAATATGGAAGAGAAAGTGCGATCATCTGGGGCTGCTTTGTTGCCTCGGGACAAGGGCGACTTGAGGTACCCAAAGGAACCATAAATTCTGCACTCCAGTGAATAAAACCAGAAGGAAATGTCTGACCATCATTTCTGGAACTTAAGCTCAAGTAAAACTGGGTTACACAGCAGGACCATGATCCAAAGAGCAAAAGACAGTCTGGATAACATAAAACAAAACAATGATTTTTCAGTGGCTCAGTTAAATTTAGGACTTACATTCTAATTACATACTGACATGACATTTACCAGGACTAAATTATGCTTCAGGATCAAAGTTAAAGTGTGACAAAAAAGTTATTCATTGTAAAGTCTTGTCTGAACTCGCCATGCAAAACTTGTCTGGATGATAACCACGCAGGTAATCTGGGGTGAATAATAAAACTGGAATTTTGTTTAAAATTGCTTTAGGGTTTATGAATAAATGAGCCATTATTCAAAACTACTGTACTACCTGGTCCAGGTAACTGTTGCGTTCGGGTTGGCATCAGCCTCACAGGTAATGCTCTGGTCCTTCATTGATCCTTCTTGAAGCTTCACCTCCAGAGGTGGATCTGTAAGCCCAAGAGAACCACGTTACTGCCATGGTCTAGGAAAAACCAACGATGCAACTGCAGTGCTTGAAACGGCCTGGAAGCCCCTCAGCTTGGAGGGCAAGCAGAACAGAATGTCTTTGCCGCTTTTAAGTTCAAAGATCTTTTCTTCTCAGTTTTGTTGTGGTTTATTTTATTTATTCGGTAATCTGTACACATGTGGTGTTGAAGTACAATTTCAAGTAATGGTATTTTGATTTACGGATGAACAGCCTGGATTCCTTTCACCTGAAGCTCGATACACACTGTATAATATATTGCATGTTATATTAGAGTAATTTGAAAATATAGAGTAATTTGAAAATAAAAAAAAAGAAGATCATAATATAGATTAATTACAGAGTATATTTCAAAGATCATTCACCGTTTCCAAGAACATCCACAGCACATTTATTTCCAAAGAAATAAATCTTCCACCCAGCATTCGCTTTCTCAGAAAATCCTAATGTTACATAAGGTGTGTAAAAAAATGTATTTTTAATGGAGAAGAGATATGTTATGGCCTATGCAATCATGGTGACAACTGCAGATTTAACGGTAGACAGCCAACAGCATATTCATGTGGAGTTGAGTGGTGAAAATGGCCAGTAACCAAGATGCTTCAAGAGGGACAAAACAAACCAGGACATGGGTTAGGGGTTGCATACCTCGTGTTAAACCACTGATGAAGAGTTCAGAAGGGTCTTGACTGGGTTAATGAGAAAAATAACTGGACTGTGAGAGAGTAGAGCGGTTCAGAACCCATGTTTTTTTATAATCTATTTTCCCAGTAGGATTTGGCACCGGTCCGAGCAGCCAAAGTACCGCCACCTGATTCAGTGACCATGATGTTACTGTGCTTGAGTTTCAAGAAAGCTGGCTCGACCAAAACAGAGAACCGAAAAAGGTATTGTCAAGATAAAGGTGAGATCCACCAGATCCAATACACATGAGCTAAAACCTACTTTCAAAGCAACCTGAGCTTTCTTGAATACCATAGCGGCACTGCGGGCTGATCACCAGCATGTCACGCTGAGTCGATGGAGTTTGAAAAGCAATACTAAAAACAATAAACATCTCTTTGATCTAATGTTTTTAATTCTCGCACATGTACGTCAGGCATTACTATGCAATGATTTCATGTCACGTCATCTTACCAGTTAGTTTTGCCAAAAACGTTGTTATATGCCAAATTCCTACAAAACAATACAAACCCTCAGACTACCAGCAGGCATTTCTTCACTCTTTTCCTTCTTGTGCACCTTCCTCCTGCTGGATCACTGAGTTCATATCCAACTGATCCTGAGAAATGTTTTGTTTCAAAGTTCTACTGTCTGCCCAGAAAAATACATTCCCCTTTCTAACGTCACTTTGGCTTAAAATTTCATAAGATTAGATAGAAATATCCTCAAAGGTTGCTTTTAAACAGGAAAGGAGGTGCTTTATGTTTACTCCAGATGCGAGTATCTTGAGGTCCATGGATTTAGATTAGAGAAATGCAATACATATAAGGACTGCACACTTAGGAAAATTCTCTGAAGTCTGAGGCGCTAGTCTGGGGTTAATGAAAAAAAAAAAAACAAAAAAAAAAAAAACTAGAAGAACTTCTCAGAGAGCCTTACTCAAATATAGATAAATACACAATAGCGCCTGATATAAGACAAAAGTTATCTCATTCCTCTACATTCTGAGGAGGAATATTCCAACAAGTCTGCCCTTTAGCCCAGACAACACCCTCTGTTGCAAACAGTTTACAAAGGGAGCTTCCAGCAACCCATTCCCACATGAATTTGTCCCTTGTGACCTCTGAGCCTACACGTTTATGTAACTACCTCTAAAATGTTTCCCTTTTAAACTAGAACACTGCATATTACAGGTATTTTAAGCATTATTTCATTGGATAAACAGTTTCTGACTAGGAATTCTAAGAAAACAACCCATAAAGCGTTGAACCATTTGATGAATACTAGTGTTGCACCGATACCGATACCAGTATCGGCCGGGGCGCCGATACCGCACTAAAATGGTGGTATCGGTACCGGTGAGTACCAACAAATAGGTCACAGATACCATTTTGATGTTTGTATGTCACTTGAACGTAGCCTTCTCTCTCCCGACACTCACTAGTTCTACTGGATTCACTTTGTATTAGTCTTTTTCCTGCTTTAATAAGGTAGCAGCTTGACAAATCCATGATAGCAATTATTTTACATCCAAGTAGTATGCTGTTCTTCATATATACACACACACATACATTTTAAAGTAATGGTATCGGTATGGTATCGGTATCTGCCGATACTGCACAGCCAGGTATCGGGGCCAAAAAATGGCATCGGTGCAACACTAATGAATACTAACGGATTATTCTAGATAGAGAAAATTAATGATCCTTGTATCTTGTATTTTATGAGAGAGTCCCATGTAGCTACTAGTGGCTTTATATGAAGGCATATAGTAACACGCAGTTTGAAATGTATGGAAAACATAATGACATTTTCCATATGAACAAACAGAGGCTTAAATCTGGGGGCAATTCCTGTATTTCTGATTCTGATCTGTGCCTTCTGTCCCCTGCCCAAATATGGGAAGTACATTTGAAATTACTGTTTTGAGTTGTTGCAACTGTTTAATCCATTTTCAACATGCAGCAACATGTTTTTGTGAGCTGTCTTTAAACACACCATGAGCAGCGTTGCCAGATTGGTCGGGTTTCACCAAAGTTGGGCTTATTTTGAACATGAGTCTCAGTTTGATTACGCCCATCTTGGAATAGTGCATAAAAATAATAAACCCTTGTATTTATCCTACTGCTTTTCTCAGCTTGTTAAGGCGGGCGAGCCTCCACCCAGCATTTTTGTTAGTTTTTTTTTTTTTAAATTGGTTTTATCAAGATAAAAACAAATTTGTTTTTTCACAGAAGGCACTCTTGTTTCCAAAGAGCTAGAAACGTAACATGACGCTGGTATTAGTGCTCCTAAACAGCTGGTCATTTGGCTTTTTACATTTTTTTGTCTTTTTTGTGACACTAGTGGCCCTTAATGAAAGCGGCCTAACAGGAAGGGCGGCTGAGAGAGAGGGGGAAAACATGCAGCGAGGGACAACGGGTCAGACTGAAACCCTGGATGGCTGCTTCTGCACATGGGTCATGTGAACCACCCCGCACCACTTGGCTTTTTAAATATATATATTTACAGTATATATATAAATATAATTAAACTCAAGATTTTAAGGGAAGCCTCCCAGCTCCAGCTCTTACGCCTATAATATTTTAGTTAACTTAAAGACAGCTTTGGCAAAGAGAGCAACACAATAAAAATGCTTCTTTCAGGCAATCAGACTTTTAGCAGCTGTAAACCTGATCAAACATTAGATTACATAGAAAGAATTGCTTATAGAACATATTAAATCAGCAAGACTTGAAACTTCCTTCAGACAAAGACAGATGCAGTCTATTGAGCATATCTGTGTTCAGTCGATGGGAAGTGTAGCAACCATTTTGCTCATTGCCTGGTCATCTGAGCATGATCATTTTGCAACAGCATGAGAAAGATGTCCTTAAAGTCCCCGGGATGGGGGGCGCTTAGGAAGCAGTGTACTCCCAACACTGTGTGACGCATGAGGAGCAGTCTGAAGTCAAGGGTTTTGCTCAGCAACCCAGAGTTTTGAGCTTGCCTTTCCAAGATGCAAACGCCCAGCTCTTTAACCACTATGCCACCAGTCCCATAAAATGCCTCATACATCCATACATTCCAGAAGTTCAGGACACTTGTGCATCTAAAATGGGTGACAGAGCTTTACATTCCTAGATCAAGCTTGGAATTTGTATTTGGGAATAAACTTATGCTCAATTCAATGGGTTTTAAATTTATAGAAGCTACATTGGATTTTGTTCTTCATTTGAAATGTCTGTCGCCAGAAGGAGCTAAAGATTATAGTTTAGTATTAAATATTTACTTAGAAAATAAATCTGTTCAACCAATGGTTTGGCCTCAATAGTCAGAGCTCCTTGTGTTTTTCTTTGGGAAAAATAACTACCAACCACTGTTTCAACGCTCAATCACAATGAAAAGAAAACATCGTTACTTCCGCACTAGTGATATTTATGAGGCCAACCAATTATGTTAGGAACCAGTATATACTGGTTTCTAAAGCAGTGAATCCAGTACTTCTTAAAAGCTGTGAATTAATATGTGTTTAACCATTTACTGTAACTGCTCTGTATATTAAGATGGCATATTAAAGTCACTGTAGTTGATGAAGTCTCTTTAGCGACAGCTATTAGTCTTTTTCTTTTAAAACAGATTTAATTACCAATTTGCCCTTCAGGTTCCTCAGATTGATTTCAAGTGGAAAAAAAGAAAAGAAAAAAAAAACACCAGCAGAAGTTAAGATGACGGCTCAGGCTCAAATTGCCACCTTTAGTGTGTCTCAAGGAGATGATGTTACTCTGTGCATGAAAGGTTTTTTCCACATGAAAAAAAACAACCCTGGAAGCCAAAAAAAAAGTTCCCAGCCATCTACAATTACACATATGTATTTCAAACTATTAGTAATAGTAATATCATCAGCAAGGGGAAGCTAGAATCAAACCCACACCTTCTGATTGCCAGACAAACTATTAGTAATAGTAATATCATCAGCAAGGGGAAGCTAGAATCAAACACACAACCTTCTGATTGCCAGACGACTACTCAACCCATCAGGCTACAGTCGCCCGTTGAGGTAAACGTTGAAGGGGACCATAAACGCAAAAGCGTTTAGTGTTTTTTTTTTTACTGAAAAGTGCTTTATAGATAAATTTGTCTTGCCTGATAGCAGTAACTAATGAGCACTTTAGAAATGTCAAACTCCCACAGATGGGGCATGCCTTTTATCTCAACCTAAACTAAAAGATGTGTAAAAGCAAGAAGTATTTAATTAAAAATACACTTTTTAACATTTCTACCATGAAGACTTTTCATTGAATTTTTATTTTTCCATATTTTAGTAGCTAGTGTTATGGAAATATATAATTACTTAGATGATAATAGTGTATTTTAAAGTTATACAGATATCAACTTTAACCCAGTAACCTAAAGTGTGCAGAACAAAAGGTGGATTCAGACTTCAGCGAGCGTGTACCAGCCACAGGATGGAACGGGGGATTTATGACCGCCGTGTGAGCAGATAACGCTTTTAAAATTCTTTTCTCAACGTCTCAACGTTATTTCAGTTAACTCCCAGGAACCGAGCTAGGGTAATGGATTACATCTAACGGTCAAGTGTCAGGAGACAGATGTTTACAGCAGACTCAGCGTCTGCACTTAGACTAGGAGACTGGTCGAGGGAGGGTTAGTCCAGCCCCCTTCTAGAACCGCCTCTGGGTAAAAAGGCTTGTTTTGAGTGTAAGCGCTGAGACACTTCTTATGACTCGGGCAGAGCATTTTCGGATAAGGTTAAGGTATCCGTGCCGGTGATGAAACTTGTAAGCGTCTCCCACTTTGGAATTCCAAATTGTAATAAATATATGTGAAACTGTTTTGGCCTCTGAATTCACTGTGTCTTCTCTTGTGGCCAAATCATCGACCGGGTGAAACGAGACGGGGCGTTAAAGGGAACAGGCCCAACATGAGTCTCGTCGCTAGCCAACTTCTGACCTTTTTCTATTAGTGCAATGTCAGCGCAGCACTGCTCTGCCCAGTTATTAAAGATTTCCTTTGGGAACGGTTCCATGGTACGAGCCTCCATTTTACTACCTTCTCGGCTAGGGTGTCAAGCAAGCCGAGTTGGGCTGAAAACGCAATGTCAGAATACTGTTGGTAATTGATTGTGTAGGGGGTGGCGTCCCTGGTTGTGTCACTCGTACCTAGCAAGAATCTGACATGCCATTAGTAAAAGCTAACAGCAGCGATTGAGCGTATAACAGAGAATATTCTATTGAAAGAAAAGGAAGCTCTGTATCCTTTCGTCCTTTTGATACCACGCTATGGCATCCCACATACTTCTGCAAAGTGTTTCGGCTCTGGCTATCTTCTTTTACTTTGAGTCTGACAAAAAGCAGACGGAGCAGCATGTTCAACTTTGCTGCCATGTCCACCCATTGAGATCCCCTAAGCATGAGCTCTAAGTTGTGTTTATTTTATCGAGTTCTGATGAAAATTAAAAAGAGAGACCACATTTGTTTTCGGTTTTAGCTTCCCTTCATTGGCCTCTTGTCACGTTTAAAGCCCTTAATAATCAAGCTCCACCAGAGACTTCACACACACTTATGCAACACATGACATTCCTAACACAGAAAAATATCAAAACTAATATTCACAGCACTGTCTACTCCGAGCTCTGTCTAATCCCCCGCCTTCTGTGGAGCAGCTTTGGCCATTTTTCACAGCTCCTGTTGCTTTTACTGCTGACATAGCATGGACCAGTACACCCCACCTCCTGTTAATGCGATACCAAGGTGTAATGAAAAAAAACACCTGAAGCATATGGAGTTGAATAGAAGGTATAGAGTAGAAACCACTGGAAAACGGCCATTAGTTTCTTCATATAATCCTACAGCAGTGAGCAACTGCAACACAGCCTTTGCAACTGGAAACAGCAAGAGATGCAAATTGCACCAAGGCAGTGGTTTTCAACCCCTGGTCCCACTGTCTTGCATGCTTTAGGAGCTTCCATGTTGACACACACTTTATTACATGAACGGGTGGCTTTTGTCAAACACTTAAAACTTAAAACACGAGGGACAGCGGGCACTGAGGACCAGGATTAAGAAAGTCAAAGTTAAAGTAATGTGTTGATTTTAACACACATTAAAACACGGGATCTTGACCCTATCAAACATAACTGGAACACTTGTGTCGGCCAGTGGTTTGAGCAATGACAACCATCACAGTGCTGTGCTGTGGGTCACTTAGGGTGAAGTAATGGACCATCCCTGTTTTCATTCACGCCCAAAGTTCCAATCTTAATGTAATTTTGTTGTATGCAGCTGCGAGGATCAGTCTCCACAGCAACACTCCTCCAGGGTCACGACTTTTTCAGCATCGGCACGTGGCTTATACAAACAGCCTGATTTCCCATAACCCACCACTGTCACAACTGTAATGTTTTCACATCCCTCTCTCAGTGCGCTAAGATTCCAGTCGGCTCTGTGGAAACATTGGTATGAAAATCTTTTATAAGATTTTTTGTTTATTCTGTTTTTTAATTTTTCTTGTTTTTTATTCTCTATGTGGACCACAAGTCTGTTCAATCAATCAAATTAATCACCCAGAGTAAAATAAAAGCTCCCTGTCAATTGTATTCTGCAGAAAGAAAAGACACCATCCTGGTTCATATAGTAGAAACATGCACTGATTGAGTTATATCTGTCAGATCTGTCAAAATGTGCTATCCCTGTAATACTATACACCAAACGTCATAACAAGTGCTTTCTATTAATGCTTAACTTATTTCGTGAAGATTTTCAGCCTTGCCACATACTGTCAAGCTTGTTCAGGGTGTACCCTGCCTCTCTTTACTGTTGGCAGCTGGGAAAGGATCCCTTACCCGACTGTCTTACAAGACCCTAAATATGATGTAATGAGATGGTTAGTGAACTAGAAAAAGTACTATTTGGGTTTAACTTGTGTGCAACCTCCATCTTTACCTCCAAACAGACCAGGATATGGTGCTACAGCCACATTTATGGAAAAGGTAGGGTCCAACGTAGCTGCCTTCAACTGGAGCTGAAGAAGGGGCAGTGATGCCTTCTAGTGTCCTGGCCATTTTTACACTGACAGAGATCCCAAGAAATCCTCTGTTTTAGGGGTCAGACAAAGCTGTTTAGGAAGCACATTGGATCTCATCTTCTCCCAATGGTGATTAAGAGGCAGTACAAATGGAACAACCGAGCCTACTGTGACAACCTCCTCCCTCTGGATCAAACCGGTCATTTCTCTAAATGGCTTTACTATGTTCACAAACTCTTTTAAACAGCTTCCAGTTCAGTGATGTGAATGGCAACTCTTTGTGTCAAGCTTTTTTCCACAGCAGCACAGAGAATGATCATACTGAAAACAGCTTTATCTTGCCTTTTAAGTCAAGTTCCGTGCTGTGGTCACAGCAGCCAGGATTTCACTTTTATTTTCCCTACTCGACCAAACAACTGTATAAATTTGGCTTGGGTGGAAAGAGAGGATATCTTTTTTTTGTTTCTTTGAATCCATCCCTTACCAGCAGTTGTGTAGTGTGAGCAAAACACTTTTATTAACCATACTGTATATCCGACATAACAGTATTTATTACTTCCTGGTCTTCCATTGTCTGGTCACATCTCTGGGTCATCAAGTGTCCTTCTTAATAAGCCTCTTCTCCCTCATCAGTGGAGACACTTGCTGAAAATGCTTTGGAAATGTTTGAGGTACTGTCACAAATAATATAGTCCACCTTATCTTTTATGTTTTAATCATCACATAAAATTGTTGAAACAAAACATTAATGACATGAATAAACAAACTATTAGGGCTGGCTGATATGGCCTAAAAATAAAATCTCCAATTTTTTTCACAGTACATCCGATTTACGATTTTTATAAATTTATTTTTCTTAAAAAAAAAAAACACCCGAAACAAGCAAAATATATATAAAAAAAAAAAAAACTTTGTTTTTATTTGACACAAAATTTTTTTTAACAAACCAAGATGAATTTCCCTATTGGGCTTGAAGTGAAAACCTTAAAAAAATGCAAAATAAAGAAAAGATTCTGCTTGAACAAAGATGAGTGCCCCTATTGTGATTAATAGTGCAATAACTTCCTTTTCATAAAACTCACACAATGCTACCTGTGCCTGTGAGACAGCGCTGAGGGAATAGCGAAACCCCACACAGCTGCTAAACTTCCAAAAACACAGAAAGGGGTCTGAAAAGTCCCCAAATATGAGTTGCTAAGTAGTAGACACTGGACTAGTTTTCCTTCTCTACGGAGAACAGAGCAGCACCAAGTAGCCACCAGCAGCTTCACAGCGAGGCAGACAGGAGCCGGAGGAGTTAGTTCAAAAGTAAATTTTAACATTTCACCGTATTTAAATTAATTTTAAACTCTGATTATTATGAGAACAAGTGCACAAATACACATTAACTATGCTATATCATATGTTTTGCATTGTTTTAACATATTTTTGAATCGATCGTGAAGGTGTGGTGGCTTTTATTTTGGTGTTGCGGTGCGCCACGATCAAATACATGTAGAGGAAACCCTCGGTGATCAAAAAAAGTTTCCTCTTTAGACTATATTTTTCTAAACATATATTTAACATTGCCAGCTCTTGCCAAAAGAATTTGAAAATCTTCATAAGTTGCAAATTTGAATTGATTTATCGGCCAGCCCTACAAACTATGCAAACAAATATTTTATTTTAACAATTATTATTTAGCACTGTAAATTTTTGACTTTTCATGTCATTTCACCTTAAAGAAGCTTAAATCTAAAGGTTTCTGCATGACCTGTTCTTAGCACAACATATATAAACATTTTTCAGCAACTTGCTCATTGGTTTCAACATCCAATACAAAACAGGTAAAGCGCTTAATGCACAATGAGTTCTTTGTGAAGTTAAGGAAATGAATGGTGCCATGGTATCTAACGTCATTGTAAAAGGAAAGATAGTTTCTCTACTGGAACACATAGGCTCTGTTATTGGGTGTGGCAAACACAATGGATAATCAAACCACATACATTTGCATCACTAAACCTGGAGCTCAAACAAAGAGTCTTTGACTGTACAACATATATCTTACGTTGGACTGTTGACAGAGCCTTCCCAGTGGTTGATCTAGTTACTAAAGAATAAAAACCATCCAGCTTAACCAGCTGTCACTGAAATATGTGGCAGAACAAAGGGCCTTTCAGATGTGCCAATGAGGTAACTTCAGCAAGATTGAACACTGCAAAATGATGAAAAAATAAGTAAAATGTTATTAAAGTTAGTGTACTTATCCTTGATTTGAGCAGGTAAAAAAGATTATCTGCCAATGGAATGAGTATTTTGACCCCAAAAATAAGATAATTAGACATCCTGCACTTGAAATAAGATGATTGAGATGAATTGTTCCTATTTTAAGTGCAAAATCTTATTCCATTGGCAAATCATCTTATTTTCCTGCTCAAATCAAGGACAAATACACAAACTTTAAGAGAATCTTACTTATTTCTAGTTCCGTTTTTGCAGTGAAACTCTGACAGTAAGATGCTGCTGTTTTATAATCTATAAGTAAGTTAAAAAGAGGGTTGAACATTTTTATTCAGTTCTTGCAAAACAAATAGGAAACAAATAAATAACAGGAAAGGAAGCTAGTTTCCTTTGGAAAGTCCACTGCAAATGATTACTTGTAATCTGATAAGGACATTTGCTCTGTTTTCTTTCATCTGCCTTCTTTTCAAAAGAAACTGTCTTTTTTCCGTGACCCTATTAAAAGGACAAAGGCCCTTTAATAAGACTTTAGTCCTAAAGTCACAAGATGTTTCAAGTTTTTTTTTTTTTTTTTTACTTTTTCCAACCCTTAAATGTTTTAGATCAAACTAATTTTAATATAATTAATATGCTGAATAAATACAAGAAGCAAATATTAAATGAGATTTTATTTAAGAAAAAAAAAAAAAGCTAGGAAAAAAACACATCTGTACCCATTGGTAAAAAAAAGCATTTGCCTCTAAATTGCCCCTAAATGTGTTTGTGCCACCCTTGGCAGCACTTTGATGAAGAGATTTGGATAACTGTCTTTTCCATTGCTGTGTATGACGCTCCTCTCTGCAGAACGGTTTTCATTCAGTCACAATCGAGGGTGTCAGAGAATGAAAGGCCTATTCCAGATTAATTATATTAATTGCCAATTTCCTTGTTTAACTTCCAGTATCTATCGCTGCAGTTTTCCTCTACATCACTCTTTGTAGCATCTTGGACCATCCTGATCATGTTACAAAAAGGACAATAACATGTCCATGCCCAGCCCTGCGGTTTACCCCTGAGCTGACTTTCATGCTTATTTTTAGCCATTGGTTTCAAAAGCCATTTTAACAGCTAAAATTGTGTAACAAAGTGTTTACTGTGCCAGAAGCAGTCCTTGGTTACTCAAACATCTGGAAATCAGCTCCAAATTGCTAAAACAAGGTCACACATCATTACACCATATTGCCAGCAGCAGGGCCAGATGACACTGCAGATCCCCCAAAGACCACATGCCCCGGTAGAAAGCATAATCAGTATGCAATCAGTAAAAAAAAGTCTAAAAAACACAAGCACAGGCTGTATAACATCTGCAAAAACAGCACTGAAATCCTCAAAAATATACAACTATCAACTAAAACTTACCACACCAAAAAAATTAAAACGATAAAGCAGTCACACCCAGTTATGTTTTAAATTCCAATCATGTTTTAAATTGAGCTAAAAATGGCTTGAGTAGAAAAAGTGTGGTTTCATCCACTTCGTCTTAGGCTGTCTGAATCTCATGTCAGATGGCAAGAACTCAAGGTTGCCATGAAGCGGGTAAAAAGGGGAGTTGAAAATGTTCTCCGCTTTTAAATCCATTGTGAATCTCCAATACAGATTCTGCAAATACAAGCAGACTCCTGCTACTAGATAGGTTGTGAATCATCTAGAGCAGGGGTGGCCAACTTCGGTCCTTGAGAGCCGGTGTCCTGCGACCTTTAGATGTGTCCCTGGTCTGACACACCTGAGTCAAATAATCAGTTAATTAGCAGGACTCTGAAGAACCTGACTGCATACTGAGGAGCTAATTGTGCTATTTGATTCAGGTGTGTGGGGCCAGGGAAACCTCTAAAAGGACATAGGCTCTAGAGGACCGGAGTTGGCCATCCCTGATCTAGAGCTCAATTTGCGCGGCACAACCAAAGTCACACAGTGTTCAGCACATTTTTAAATTTAAATACGAGTCTGGATGTGCATCTGATAACAGCGGTTTGGTTTGGATTGCTGTTCGTTGCTAGAACAGAATCTGGAAGACTTGACATCAGCGTCTCACATTTCGTTTTCTGCACACAAACGACAATCCATGGAGTCTAAACAGTGATGTCAGCTGTAGTGTTTATGAAAACATTAGGGACAGTGGGGGCAAGTGGCCATGGATAAACCTTTTCATCCCAGTGCCTCCCCAAAGTACTCCTACTACACAAACTCTTTCAAACACTCCACAAGCCTCCAAGTATGTAATTAGGATTCTATTTCAAAAGACCAAAAAAGCTTTGTGCATGATTGTAAAGTGAAAAAAAAGATCAGCAGGAATCTGAATTCATATCATGTTCCCTTGAGAGTTTCAACTGTTTTGGGGGTGGATCCCTTTTAAATCTAAAGACTGAAGTTTTTGCTCATTCTTCCTTGCAAAATAGCTCCAACTTAGCGAGGATGAAGAGCATCTGTGAACGTCTACTGTCACGTTTCCTCACACATTCTCATTTGGGTTTAGGACTTTGACTTGACGATTCCAAAACAAAAATGTTATCTAAACATTCTGGCTGTGCTTTTTCCAGTGGGAAGGGGAACATCCACCTCAATCTCAGACCTCTTAAAAGATTTCCTTTTTAGGACTGCCCTGTAACCGGCGACATTCATCTACCCAGCAACTCCGATGAGCTTCCCTGACCAGCTTAAAAAAAGTTAACCTTAGCATGACGCTGCCACCATCTTGTTTTACAGTGAGTAGTTTGTGCTCTCTGTATTTTATTTATTTTTTTTATCACACATACCATTTTGTAAGCTAAAATGTTCCGTTTTAGTTCCATCTAAACAGAGCATCTTTTTTCACCGACTGGGTCCGCTTCATGGATTGTGACCTGCTTATAACAATTACATTCTCTTCCCTTCATGCCAAATCAGCACACAAAGAGTCGTCCGGCCAACAGATTCTCCGACGTGATCTGTGGATCTCTACCTCCCCTCCACAGTTAGTTTGTACCTCAAGGTGGCCTCTCCGAATAATACTCCCCTTGCTCAGGCCGCCTGAAAGCTCTTAGTTCACTGATGTTCTTTATCAATCCATTGAGATATTTAGATAACAGCTATATTTATACTGAAATTAAGTTGTACGCAAACATTTAATTTATTCACTAGTTAGGGGATTTCTAAAAAGCTGCTGGCTGCAATGGACTTTATTTACAGGTATGAGCATAAGAGTAGCAATTGTTTTGCAAAGGACTCTATATTCTACTACTACTACTACTACTACTACTACTACTACTACTACATTTATAAAGCACTTTAAAACAACAGAAGCTGCAACAAAGTGCTGTACACAGAATAATCAAATACTGAAAATGGAAAAAAAACTAAAGATTACAATACAAACATAAAAAGGAATAAGAGCAAAAGTCTCCACATGCCAAGGAATAAAAACGTGTCTTCAGGAAAATTTTAAAAGTTGACCATAAAGGGGAACTTCTAATATGCAACGGCAGAATGTTCCATAACTTAGGAGCGACAACACTAAAAGCTCTGTCTCCTCTGAGCTCAAGTTTAGATCTCGGCACCACCAGGAGCAGCTGGTCAGCTGACCTGAGGCCGCGAGCAGGGGAGTATGGGTGAAGCAGCTCAGAGAGGTAAGATGGGGCAAGACCATGTCAACATTTAAAAACAAATAAAAGAATCTTAAAATTAACTCTAAAATGCAACCTCTAGAAGGCAACGTGACGTGTCAGTGCTTTGAAACATGTTCGTGGGAAAGAGACGCACATTTTCAAAGCAACCAATGAAGCTTCGAACCAGCTGAATGTTCAACCAGCTTGAAAGTCTTCACATCACAAATCACACAGTGAAATAAACTAAAAATCAAAAAACTGCCTTGCTCTCCACTTACACAGGCAACCTTGGATTGCATTGTTTTCTGACTGCAGCTGCACATGCTCTATATGTGTAAGGAAGCATGCCTTTACTCACAGTAGACCTGTACGTCGAAGGGTATGGTTTGGTTTTGTTCCATGAAGGAGATGACACAATGGACCGGACTCCTGTGGATTTTTTTACTGGGTTTTCCAAGCAGTGTGCTGACTGTGGTCGTTGTACCGTTGACATGGAGAGTTGAATTTGTTGCCACTTTAACTTTGAGAGCACCGGTGTACCACACCACCTCAGCAGGAGGCTTGGAGTCAGCAGCAGTGCACGTCGCAAGAGAAACCTCTTCATCTCCAAGTCTGGGGTGGGAGTCGTTTACACTTGCTTTTGGATGTACTAGGAGGGTAAAAATGTAAAAGTAAAAGCAACACTTGTATTAACTTCCACCAAACACAACATCCAGAACATTTGTTTTAAATCTCACCGTACCAAGAACAGTTAAAGGTATATCCGCCTTGGAACTTCCAAAGGGAAAACTGGAGAAAATGCAGCTGTAAGTTCCTTCATCCTGCAGGTTTACGTTAAAAAGCTGGAGAGTCCCGTTTTGGTCGGCAAATTTTCCAATAAACCGAAATCTCTTATCCTCCCCATTAACAAACTTAGCTTTATCACCCTCTTGGATGGTCAGGAAATTGTCCAACCGAGGTATTCCTTTGGTCCTTCTCTGCCATGAAATCTGTTCAACATACTCCCCTGTCCCTAATGTCCGTGTAAGCCTGCAGGGTAAGACGGCGGGATCTCCGAGCTTCACGGTGGCGCTCCCACCTGTAACCTGCGCTGTAATTGGAAAGAAATATTAGAATTATTGAGAACCAAAGATCTGCAGCAAAATAAAAGGTAGCAGACTTTATACAGTTAAGCCCAAAACTATGCATACTCCTGGCAGATTTAGATTCAAAATGATTTTCATTCAACCAAGAATTTTGTAACCTATAGAAAAAAAGACCAAACAATATTTACAGTGTAAAATGTCAATGCTGAGTAAATAATTTATGTACATTTGATTAAAAAGTAGCTTATATTTGCTGCCATTACATCAATCAAGCGCTCAGTTGCTTGTCTATGGAGAAGCTAAACAATACTTGAAACTGGGAGAAGACGTTCACTACCAGCAGGACAACAACCCTTATCTCACAGGTCCAGCTACAATGACCTCCAGGCGATTACATTACAGAATATTGATGTGTTAGAAGGGCCCAGTCAATGTGTAGATCCAAATCCAATCCTGAATCCTGGAAAATGAATGCTAACACACGGTCTCCATTCAATGTAACTTAGGGTAACCTAATTTGCTAGGTAAGATGTTTTGAGAAACTTGAGAACGACAAATTGGCTCTAGATCTGCAACGCTGGCAGGGATGTGCCCCAACAGATTTGCAGCAGTAACTGCACCGTAATGTGATTCTACAAAGCACTGACGCAGGAGGAGCTGAAGAAAAGTGGATATCGCACTATTCACATTGATATTTGTAGAAAAACAAAACATATATTTTCCCTTTGACTGCACCATTATACACGACTTCTTGTCGGTCCTCAGTAGTCCAGGGAAAAGAGAAAATATATTAAAAATATATATTTGTATAAACTGTAAAAATGTTTTAGGACTATAAACACTTTTGCAAGCCATTCTGTTTCAGAAGACTTCACACCAGTGAATAACAGTACTGATGAATCTCTTGATTGTGACCCTCTGTCAGTATTACAAAACATTTGTGAGCAAACAGTTTATGCATGATCATATTGGCTGCTATTGCCATGTTAAGTCTGTGTGTTTTTTTGTTTGTTATTTGTGTAGTTTTTCTTTGCATTTTTTCAAATGACTGTTTTTATGGTATTGTGAGTATACACAAGTGTTACACAAGACACCTTAAAGGCGCACACCCATGTTATTTTATTTTTCCTTTGATTTATAAGTGAGTAGCTCACTCTGTTTGCATATAAAGTTTTTATTAAAGATTATCACGCCCTTCTGGCATATCAGTTATTTTGGTGTTTTATACTTTGTTATTGCTCAATTTGTTAGTAAATAAAGCCTTTTGTGCTTATTTGTGATTTTAACAGAAGTACGTACTGCGCATGCGCAGCGGGGATTAAAACAAAAAAGCGGCTAACGGCTATTAGCATCTTCAGGCGAAACAATTTAGAATGTCCCAAGATCCAGTGAAACCCCCCCGCAAAAAATCTGATTCGAAGAGGAGAAACACTGGAATGTTGCTCGGAATACAGTATGAACAATGGTGTTCACTGAAGTGAACGCTAAACCTGCCGATATGTGACTGCAGTGTTGACTGACGTGAGTAAATGTTCTGATATGAGGCTCTTGAAGTTGTTGTTAGAGCAGTATATTTGATTAATATCGGTTGGTCTTCGATCATGCCGACCTGCCGCTTTACTGCGAGGCATTGCAGAGGGTATTATTTAATTTTGATTTATTAATTAAGCAAACTGGCATTATGATTATGATAGTTCTGCGATTCTGTTGCTGTCTGTTTATATCTGCTAATCGCCCCCGGAGCTGGGGCTATATTTATCCACAAAAAGGACCATCAAAACATTATTAGGATGGAGACTTGGTGTATACAACCTTATTTTATCATGATCAAACAGTTTTTTGTTCTTTTTTAAGCATATAATGTGGCTATATACCTTTCATTTTTGTTCTTTATATACATAACACTGCTATGTCTTTTCTTTTAGCAAAGCAGTAAGGTCCGTGTGTAGGCAAGACAAGGCAAATTATTTGTATTGCACATTTCTGTACAAGGATAACGCAAAGTGCTTAACATGATTAAAACCAAGGAAAATAAAAACAGAATAAAATCAAGTTTGAATAAAATGTAGAAAAATTAAAACAAAATAAAACATGGGAAAATGGAAACTAAAAGCAAATATTAATGATTTTAAAAACAGTGGGACTATAAACTTAAACTAATGATGTTTCAGTTAACGGTTTAACTAGAACAGTCAAAGGCAATCCTAAACTGTAGGGGCCTCACGCCTTAAAGAGTGCGCAGCTTTATAACTAATAGCGGTGGCGAGAAATTTCAAAACACGTGGTGTACAAAAAACAGTTGTGCAAAACAGTGTGCAGACGTGTCACCGTAGACCTTTCCTTTATAGATCCTAGTCTGCGCGGAAATGATGTGCACCTGCAAGTGTATCTTTGGATGCCCTTTCCTTGCCTCTAAATACAAAATCCATATAAATACCTGCAAGGCACCTGTCCAAATAACCATGGCGATCGAGCTGTCCGACAGAGACTGTCCTCTACTCAGAGGACTAGCATGGTTCCCTTATAGCAGTATGGCTGCAGTCATAGCTCAGATTACATTTGAAAATTGGCTCCTTACTGCAAATGAGAGCCACAGTTTAGACGGCTTTTATGCATCTGAACAACTTGGTTTGGAACGGCTCAGGGATGACTGACCAGTCAGTCAGCTTCCTCTAAATCGCCTGGGTCACAATAATGCAGGATAGTTCAAACTTGAACCAGCAGAGCACGCGGTGTCAGCTCAAAAATAAATTGGTTCAGCATCATGCGCCAGCAGGTCAGCGTGATCTCTGAAAACACGCTTCCTGCATCAACTTTGCCGATGTCTTCCAGCAGTACAAATCCAGCCATTGTTCCATAAATACGCACCTACTTATGGAAATGTGCAGCTGTCTCCGCCATATGAATACTCACACCAGACTTGTTGAGTATTATTCTGCACATCTGATACCATTTTATTCTCAGTGTGAATAAAAGAGCCCCTTAAATGATTTACATTTATTTCATGCTTCTCAGCGCACACGCCGATGCTCGTTTCCATCTACATGTGACAAAAACAGAGAAATATTTACAGTTTATGTCTGATTCAGGTTGTTTCCCCTCATTTTATGAGGTGTGTTACGTTATAGTATGCGGCTAAATGTGGTTCAGTTTCTTTGTACAGGTTTAAAGCATAAAAGCTCAAACTCGTAAAAAAAAAAATAAAGAAAAAAAAACATTATAGACTTGCTTTATGCATGAGGCCCCTGATCTGTTTCTGCAAACTAAACTTTGGCTGCTAAATGCAGGAAGGGCAGGTATGCACAATATGTATGGAATAGGTATGAGACAGAAAATAAATAAGGATTCCGCGTTCCTAAAATAATCCTCGGGTGATGTCAAGAGCTTCGGTAGAGCTTCACCAGTCCAACAACAGCCCGTTATATAAAAACAGGTACATTTCCAATTAAAAAAAAAAAAGACTGAGCCTCAGGCAAACGTCATTTTCTTGCTCGGTACAGGTCTGTATGGAAGCAGCAAGATCGGTTTAGAATATGATGAACAAAAACAACGCCGGGAGGTAAATTGGCAAACGAGCCGCCACAAAAAAGCACCACGCAGAAGCAAGACACAAAACGAAGGAGACGCACAAACGCACAGCATCAATGCGTGCAGAGCCAAGAAAGCGACTCGACAAATCTCATGTGGCCATGCACCACTATTAATTTCCAGAACACCAAGAGAGGTATACAATACGTATTTTAAAAAGGTACACACCTTGCGCATCTCTACTCCAGGTGAAAACAAACATCAACAACAAAAGATTGTGCGACATCAAGACACCATACGGTAACAAGCTGGAGCCGAAATGCCTTCGACACCATCATTACCACGCAAAGACGCGTGTCCTTTTTACTAAACCATGATGAGCTGCGATCATATAAGAGCAGACCCCGCATTAGCTGTCGCTGCGCAGGAATTATGGCCGCCATCTTGGGGCGGTCGATCTGCTGATTCCTGTTGATTCAAGCTGAACACACTAATGATGCTTCAGCACTGTGCGGCTCATTTTTGTTTAAATCGAGGGACTATGTACGTCAGGGCTCGAGGGATAACTTTTCACAAGTAAGATAAAAAGATATTGTTTACATTTTTAATTAGAATGTGACTTTTCTAATATTAGGTAGAGAGATACAGGTCTACACGTCCAAGTATTTGTGACGTGTAGATTAATATATATAAAGTATTAATATACTATATATATATATATATATATATATATATATATATATATATATATATATATATATATATATATATATCATAGAGTGCAGTGGGGGTTAGTTTTAGTACGCATAGACGCTTCACTGCACTATGTGTAAATAATAACATGTTCGTACCAAAAACGTATTTACTACTGTTCATTGTTTATTGTTCTTTTTTCACTCTCTCTCACACACATCTAATCCTAATCTAATCATCTAATCCTGAGCTTTCTGTGCACACAACAACAATAATTTCTTCATGTTTTTGTGTGTGCTGTTTATATCCATGTGCATACACACAGTTTTTTTTTTTTTTTATAGCCTGGAAAAAGGGTTTATAATTTCCAGGTGATTCGTGTCTTAACCGTTTGCAACCGGGACGGGAGCTTAATATCCCTGAAAGAGAACTGTTTTGCACAGCTTCTTGCATGTGCTGACACTGTAATGCCAGGGTACTTCATTTGGCAATGTGATTGAGCCTTAATTTGTCAAATACAGAGACAGCAAGTTAATAAGCATTAAAATGTGGGTTATGGGTTAGGTTTCTGCAATATTATCAGCGAGTAAAAACGCGTAAAAACTCAGCTTCAGAATCTCAGCTTCAGAATCTCAACCCAAAATGGTGATCTGCACCCCGTAATTTACTTTAAGCAGATATTGCTGGTTATTGCATAAACTGCATAAAATATGGGCAAAGTTGCTCCCTCTGCCTTTAATCCTATCTGCTCCTATGTCAGCCTCAAGTAGAAAAGACCCAGTCAATATGACGGCGACGTAGGATGCACTCCTGAACGCAATAAGGCATCTAGTATATTTTTTCTATGGTAGGAGCTGCAGAGAGGTGAAGGGATAAACGTCCCCTTTGTCCAATAAAATGGTAGCTTGCAGAATAAGGTAAAAAAGTTCTAGAGGAAACCAGAGAAAGTCATGTAAAGTTATTGTAAAACTGAATAAATATTTTCCAGTGAATCCTAATTTTACAAGGATGCGTTTGAAATTTAACACGAAGCTTCAGTAATGATTGGTATTTAAAGTTGGAGAAAAACAGAGCGAAATACCAGTCTCCAGCATTCTCAGGCGACAGCATGGCTAAGATAAGATAAGATAGGCTTTATTGATCTCACATTGGAGAAATTCACATGTCACATCGGCTCAGTAATTAGTATTCATAGGAAGAAGGTGTCAAGTAGGACAAGCTGCATCATATATATACAGTGTGTCCTCGTTATACCATGGATCAAAAAGAAGTAGGTAAGAAAAAGAAAAAAGAAAGAAAAAATACAAAAAGAAATAAGGCAGAGGATGTCTTATGTACATTCACGGTGACTTATACGCGTGTGTATTGACATATATTCGGGTGAAGTAGCAGCAGAAGTCACTTCTTTCAGGATTATTGCACAGTGTATTAAATAGAATTGCACATTTGTTATTGCATGTTGGTTATTACAGTTACAGTTATAGTTACAGTTGCGGTTACAGTTATAATTACAGTTATGGTGACAGTTACAGTGCAGCATTGTATAATCTGATGGCAGCAGGGATGAATGATCTGCGGTAGCGCTCCTTTTTACAGGCAGGGTGTCTAAGCCTGTCACTAAAGGAGCTACTCAGCGCCTCTACAGTCTGGTGCAGGGGGTGGAAGGTGTTGTCCATGATAGATGTGAACTTGGACAACATCCTCCTCTCGGCCACTTTCTCCAGAGAGTCCAGAGTGCAGCCCAGGACAGAAGTGGACTTCCTCACCAGCTTATTCAGCCTCTTTCTGTCCCGCTCTGCGCTGCCTGGGGCCCAGCAGAGGACAGAGTAGAGGAGGGCTGAGGCCACCACAGAGTCATAAAAGGTCTTAAGCAGGGGTCTGCTCACTCCAAAGGACCTCAGCCTCCTCAGGAGGGGGAGGCGGCTCTGGCCCTTCTTATACAGAGCGTCAGTGTTATGAGTCCAGTCCAGTTTATTGTTGATGTGAACATCCAGGTATTTGAAAGTCTCCACAGTTTCTATGTCCTGCCCCTGGATGTTCACAGGTGAGTGAGGTGGGGGTCTTCTCCTGAAGTCGATCACCAGACAAAGGATGATGTTATACCTTCAGGTCTGTTCAGTCAACAGATGCTAAAAATATTGGGATATACAGTTAGGATTGCTGGCTCAGACAGCCAACCTTGTTCAGCAAAAGACCCACCACACAGGATATTGAGGTTATTTAACACTGAGTCCTCAAACAATGACCAGTGCAGTAAGGAAGTAATTAAAGACTTAGACTTATTTGTAATTTTGTATGCACAAAGTGCGTACAGAACGAAATTTTGTTTGCATACAGCTTGAAAAATCACAGTAAATTGCAATAATTTTTTTAGGATAAGGTGGAGCAGTGATTTATGTAAACAATTGAAATGTAAACAATGTAAACAATGCAGGGGAAATAGACAGTGTGCGATTCACAGTGTACAGGAGAGCTTTGCCGCCTGTCTTCCCCCCTCTTCCTGTCAGCTCACTGTCAATAAAATGCGTGCCACTACAGTGTTTCCCGCAGGAATTTGCTTATGCGAGGCGGACCGACTCGCGGAGCGGGGGGGGGGGGGGGGGGGGGGGGGGGATGACTTTTTCTCCGCGGACCGGCTCGCGGAGCGGGGGGGGGTGGACGACACCTTTTCCGCGGCCGCCTCGCCAAGATAGCGCTGCGGGAAACCCTGCACTTCCGGCGTCGGTCTCATCAGCGTCACGGGTTAGCTTCGGTGTGACTGGTTGAAATAGCACGTCGATAAAGATGACAGACAAGTGGCTTATCCAATCATATGCAAGGAGTTTTGATAAGGCCCAGCCTTCAGTAAAGGCAATTCCTATGGCTGTGTCCCAGATGTATGTGAGTGGAGCTAGGCGGAGCGATACATGCAGCTGGCTGTTGTCAGGTTAGCTTTTTGCAGCTGACTTGAGAAATACTTAGAATACAGTGAGCATCTATTATACAGCAGCCATTGTCAAATGCTTTATGCTATACAAAACATGCATTGTTTTGAACACTATTTAATTTAAAAAAGTATGATCGATAGAATAAATGCTGAGCACGTTTGATGTTATTTATGTTTTTGATTGTGTTAAGAGAAAATCTGAAATAACTATCAGAGACGTGTTTTCCTTTAAACAAAGAGGATTTAAAGTTGAGTTACTTAGCCTTCATAGACTGGTTTTTAAAGCAATAAACTTTTTATTTAGGCGGTTTTTATGACCAACTGATACCAGGAAGGGGTGGTATTTGCTTAACAGGAAATAACTAAAATCTGCTGTAGATAAGGAAACAGATGTTTTGAGGATAATAACTACCAGAAACGACTTCTGATGTCCTCAGTGTTGAGGGACAAATACTGTTTAAGGTAAGATAAGAAACACCTGTTTTGTCCCACAGTGGAGAAATCCGGGAGTGACACTGGCAAAACCACACAGACAGTGTTCCTTACTCTACTGCTCCGGATGGGAAAGTAAAATCCTGTCATCACTATAATAAAGGCACCTGATAAATCTAACAGCATGAGGATGAAACGGTCGCCAGATTCAGTTGCTAAAAATATATTGTTAAATTATTTTAAAAGGGCTGACTCCGTACACTACAAATATTGAAAACCAGTTTGTAAAGCCTCAACATATTCTGTTCTTTTAGATACATCAGTAGTTGGTTATAAACCACCTTATTGAGGATTTTTGACAGAGCTAGGCCTATAATTCGCAAGGACAGAGTAGGTTTCTTAGGTAGAGGCTGGACAACTGCATGTTTCAAATTTCCAGGGACTACACCTGAGGACAGACTGCTATTCATTAGAGCAAGAACTGAAGGACCTATGGTAAAAAAGAGTTCTCTAAATTGAGCTGAAATGGCAACATTTGGAGGACCTGTTTCTTTAAATCACTTACCACATCCTGTAACTTATTAATAATAATAATAATAACAAATAAACTTGTAATCAAAAATACAATACTCAATGTAATAGAAAACACTAGTTCTGATGACATCACTACGTCATCATGTAACTCCCTCCCGACACACCACAGTCCGGAAACAACCCTACTTCAAAATAGAACCGGGAAAATGTTTGAAGCTGAAATAACAGGTTAGGATGAATGTTAACTGAAGCAAGAAAAAAACGAGTGTGCACCCACAATTAACCGCGCCAGTTTAGCTGCAAAAAAAAAAAAAAAAAAAGTTAGCAATGGTGCATAGACATTATATACGTAGACGCCTCGTTGGGCGGGTTCTGCCTATGCTGGGGATGCGTCAGAGTGTCCGCCATGTTGAATGTGGCAAATCTGCAGTTAGACTCAGTCACTTAAACACTATCAGAGTTTAATCTCAGAAAATACTTTCTATTCGTAACATTTTTATTTTTATAATATTACAAGTTCATTTTCGTATCCCTCTTGGCTTCATTCTCCTGACTTTATTCTCGTAAAGATTACAAATAATTATAAGAATCTATCCTGGCCCTATTACTCCAAGACTAAGATAGTTCTGCAAACTGTGACTATTCTGGAAATGTTCCCCCTTAATTGTCCTAATATGTTTTTTCTCATAATGTTACCACTTTTGTCTTGTTTTACTTTATTCTCCTATAACCTTTTTTCTCATATTAGTAATTTTATCTCTTTAATACTCCCCCAAAAAGTCTGTTGCTAATCTGTGTCTATACCAGATCTTAAAAGGTTCACACAGTTTTATGAAATAATGAAGACCACAATGTTTAGATTTAACCAATTGATTTTATACACACACAATTATTTTTTCAGAATCAGAATCAAGTTTATTGCCAAGTAGGTTTGCACTTACAAGGAATTTGACTTAATGTTGATGGTGCAGACAAAAAATAAAATAAAACTAACTTCTTGGCTGAGGGATTAGTGAGAATTTCCTTGGAAGAGAGCCAGACCTTCTGACCGGGGTGGTATTGCGGAGCTGGGGTCCTGCGTTGGTCAGCAAACCTTCTGTTCTGCTTTGCGGTCTCTTAGAGAGCAGTGATGGTTAAATTCCAGGTCTGACAGCAGTGGAGTATGTATTGGTGAACAGAATTAACTGGGATCTGGAGCTCATCAGAAGGAAGGAGTTGTGGCTGATATCCAAGGGATATTTTGAACGGTGAGTGACCAGTGGTAGAGGAGACGTGAGAATTTAAAGCATTCTCCACCCAGGGCAAGTACTTGTTCCAATCGGTGGGTGAGGAGGAGGTGAGGCATTAGAGAGTAATTTCCAGTTGTTGATTGATGCATTCTGTCTGTCCATTGGTTTGAGGGTGATATCCAGAGGTGAGGGTGTAACAGCCCCGAGAGCAGAACACAAGTGCTTCCAAACCCGAGAAACAAACTGGGGACCCCGGTCAGAGAGGATGTGGCTGGGGATAAGAAGTTGGGCAGTCTGGAAAGCGTTTTGCAGTTTTCTGAGGAAAATCAAATGACATGACTTAGTGAATCGGTCTACGACTGTTAAAATGGTCGTCATACCCTGTGAGGACAGGAGACCGGTGACAAAATCTAGCGCAATGTGAGACCAAGGACGCTTAGGTACAGGGAACGGATTTAGGAGACCAGCAGGGGGTCTGTTTGATGCCTTATTCTGAGCACAAACATAATCACAGACATCTTTAGTCCAGGAGGGCCACCAAAACTGACGAGAAACTTAGGACTGGGTTCTACATAGGTGAGACCAGGAGGTCCGGTTCCAGGATCGGGTTCTTCTTGTCATAATCTGGGTTTTGTTTTGGCTTATGTTTGTTATTTTGATCAGTTAGTTCACTCTCCTGCCTCAGGTTTTTTCCTGCTCTGGGTTCTGTCTTGTTTTGTATTCTTTTATAGCTTTTGTACGGTTTTAGTTTATTTCGTCATGCCTTTAGTTTCAGTCTTAGTGGTTATTTTCTAAATTCTGTCATGGTTCCTGTCTTTGTATTAGTTCTGGTTTTCATTATGTGCTTGTGTTCTGCTCTGTCTTAGCTTTTGTTTTCTATCTTGGGTTTAGTTTGTATAGTTACTTTGGTTCTGTATTCGTCTAGTTCAGTTCTGTTCCCTTCCACTTTTCCTGTCAACCTTTCAGCCACTTTTCTCCCTTGATTACTCTCACCTGTTTTTGGCTAATTAGTTTCTCCCTGCTCACCTGTCCGCCCGTCTATTTAAATCTGCCTCAGTTTTTTGTCCGTCGGCAGAACGTCGCACATGTTTCATTTGTCATTCCCCGATCCCACGGTAAGAGCCTTCCAGCATTCTGTATCTGCCTGTCTACCTGATTGCCTGACCTGTTCTTCTGTTTTTGAGTCTGCCCGGTTCCTGTTAGTTTTTCGTTGTTGCTTGGATGTCTGTTCTGTACCCCGCCTGTATTGTTTTTAGTCTGGCTGCCTGGTCCACCCTCATCATCACCCCTGCAATAAACTCTTTAAGCATTCACTCTAGTGTCGGCTGAATACCGGGTTCTCTCTTCTGCATAATCATTACACTTCTTGCAAGGCTTCAGTGATGAGATCCTCCAGCTCCCAGCGGAGGGCACCTAAAATGCAGGTGGGTGGTAAGATGGGAGCAGGTTCTTTAACAGTGTCTTTTGGAGCATACAGATGGGACAGAGCGCCCGGTTTCAGGTTCCTTAATGCTGGGACGATAGGTGATGGATAAGTTGAACCGGGAAAAGAAAGTTGCTTTGCTTCTCTGTGGAGGGAGAGGAAAAAAAAGAGATAGAGTTTAAATACCCTCGGTTTCTACGTGTCCAAAAATAAGGGAGAGAGAAAATAGAAAAAAAACATAACTCTCCAAAGTATTAACAGAAAGTTGGACTTGGTGAGCCGATCAAAAGAACAGAATGCTACAGCAGAGGCCAAACCCTATACAGGGCCGTCGAAGCCTCTACTACAAGCAGACTAATGCAAAAAAAACTATTGCAAAGTAAGAACCGAAAACAGGACAACCAGTCCCACCAGGCCAAAATCATCAAAACAGCAAACAAACAAAAAGCTAACAAAAATACCGCATGGCCGGCTGGAGTCGTCAGCTGTCATCATCAGCTGTGTCATACAGCTCCAGAAGACGTGCACGCACCGCACTCAGGACACATCCTTGGTAGTGGTGACAAGCGGAAGGGCGGGGCTCCCTAACATCTTGAGACCCAGCCTATTTATAGGCGGACCAATAGCACCGCAACTAATGTAATCAAATTACCAAACAAAATAAAAATTATCCAACTCTAAAATCTCTCAACAAAACCACTCAACTAAAATCTATACAAAACAATCTAAAAAAATAAATGAATTGTGTGCCCAAAGCACATAACAGGGACCAACAAGCTTGTCGGGGATTGAGACATCTGGCGGACTGTAGGTATGCCAAGTTCCTGTGATCAGTCAAGATTATTATGGGCTGCTCGGACCCCTCCAACCAATGTCGCCACTCTTCTAAAGCTAACTTAATGGCAAGAAGTTCTCTGACACCTACATTGTAATTTCGTTCGGCTGTAGACAACCGACGCAAAAAGAACCCACAAAGGTGAAGCTTCTGATCAGAGTCCAGCCAGAGAGAGGACCACTCCTATACCTGTATCAGAAACATCTATCTCGAGTATGAACTTCTTACTAGGATCTGGGTGTACAAGGATGGGGGCCTGAGAGAACCGAGTCTTTAACTCTTTAAAGGCGGTTCTGGCTTTGGGTTCCAGGTAAAGGGGATCTTAGGTGAAGTGAGTGCGTGTAGGGGAGCTGTGATCTGACTATATCCCCTAACAAAGCGCCTATAAAAATGATAAGCATCACGGAGTTCTAATTCGGTGAAGACAACCGCATCTTGGACTAGTATGAGTGCCGAGGACAACAGAGGAAGCGGGTATTTATTCTTTATGGTGATCTGGTTCAACCCACGATAATCTATACACGGGTGGAGGAAACCATCCATCTTACCGACGGAAAAAAACCCTGTGCCCAGTGGTGAGGAGGAAGGCCGAATTAACCCTGAAGCGAGGGATTCACCTATATATTTTTCGAGAGCCTGGCGTTCCGCCCTGGAGATATTATCGGGCGGCTGGTATGTAACGGGACGCCAGGCAAAAGGTTGATGGCGCAGTCATGGGGCGATGTGGTGGTAACGACTCAGCTTTGCTTTTACTGAATTTCTGGCGCAAATCATGATAAATCTCAGGGACCAAACTAAGGTCAACGGAGTCCTTGCATCTTAAAGAGGATCCTGATGGATGACTGGTAGGAACGGCGGACTGAAGACAGCGCGAGTAACAAGCTGGTGACCAGGATTCTAAGCGACGCTCAGCCCAGTTAAGGTGAGGACTGTGCTGCTGCAACCACGCCAGGCCTAACACGACCGGAGAATGCTTAACAGGGAAAAACAAAAAACGAAAGCTTTCTCTGGTTGGCAGAAATGATCACCTCCAGGTGTTTAGTCTGATGAGTGATCTGTGTAAGACAAAGGCACTGTATCAATCTGAGATTGGTGAATTAGTTTCTGGTCGATTAAATTAAAATCCGAACCAGAATCCATTAATGCCAAAAGACTAAAACTGTCATGAGCCGTGAGAATGGTAGCAGAAAGCAAAAACACGGTGACACGGGCACACTAGGAGAAATGGGTTAGTCGACACACCCGTCGACTAACGAATTAACAAAGTGCTCCGGAGTACCACAATAAAGACACTGTTTAGATTGTTTTTTTTTCCGTGTCCTGTCTAGCAATGTGGCAATAAGAATTGTTGTCTTAATGCCAAATAGAGCTCGGCAGATTTTAATTTCACAAGTGGAGCAATCAGCTTTCGCCATAGTGCTCTGCTTGATTCATACATGTAAATAGTTTTATTGTGATTCAAGCGGGGAGTGTTTCAAATTATGTGGACACTACAATGGGAAAGCAGGAGAGTAAAAGAAGAACAAGAAGAGAAAAAAAGAGAAGAGGTGAAAGAAAGAGGAGATAAAAGGGAAATAATGATAAAACGTCTTCAGTGTGCTTCATCACCTGCAAAGAGAGATGTAAAAAGAACAGCACAACCAATGGATATAGTATAACAGATACAATAAAGTAACACCTTGATACCATTGCTAAATTATATGTATTATTATTTAATCTTACATGTATCATGTGATAACTGAGAAAAAAAGTAAATAAATAAATTATGGGCTTTCTGTATAGAAGTGAACACTGAGTACCTGGAACCCAGCACCTGTGGGTGTTTGTGAGAGTGCACTTGTGTATGTAAAATTTATCCAAAAGAAAATTGCGGTTTTGAATAACCAAAGATCCACCTTCCCCGAACGCCGAGGCAGGCGCCGGGGGACCCATAACCCCAGTCCCCCAAAGGGGCCCCCAAAGCAGGGCGCCCAAGAGGGGCCAACACAGGAAATCTGCCCCCCACCAAGGGAAGAGGAGAGACGACCCAGAGGAAATCCCCCAGCCACCGCAATGCCGTAACCCCCAGGAGGTGCGGGGGCAAGCCCGTGGGCTCCGCCCCAGGCCAGCTATGCTGAAGTGGAACCGGCCATGGGCCCCAGGTCCCCGAGGCCCCAGGGGTGCCCCGCCCCCCGGGGGGAGCCCCGACCGAGCCCCGGGGGGCCAGGCCCCGTGAAGCAGCCACCAGGAATGAGCCGGTACCAAACTGGGAATCTGCCCCGAACCCGAGGGTCGCCAATGCACCAGTGGGCCAAGGCACCAGCCAACGAAGGGGGCAGGATGGGGGGGATGGGCTCCGCTCCTAGCGGAGACTTGAGATGTTCTTGGGAGAGGGAGCGGTTTGAAACCGAACCTGGCAAAAAAAAAAAAAAAAAAAGAAGACGCCGTACACATATTTCCACATAACACTCACCTCACATCCAATAATCCCAAGTGTGTGTGTGTGTGTGTGGGGGGGGGGGCACAATCCGACTTGCTCTGTCCCGACACCACATCCCATACCTGGACCAGACGCCCCCAGGCCCCCGGGGAGGGGGCCAACATGACCCGTACGGGCCACCCAACCAGCACTGTTTAGATTCAATGCGCTGTTGTCGTTGTTCCGGTGTGAGATGGACCCGGCCGATCTGCATAGGTTCAGGGGAAGATGGTGGAGTTGCAAATAATTGGGAACTGGTTGTTTGAACAAATAGCAGTAGCTATTCTGTTAGTTTTAAAGCCAATTTGGAGTCATTCAAATTTCTCAAACAAGCCACTTTTCTTAAATATTCATGTAAATTCACACTGAACTACGATATTACTGCTTTGTTTTTTTAGAATAGAATAGAATAGAATAGAATTCAACTTTATTGTCATTGCACTGTCACGAGTACAAGCAACGGAATGTGGTTTGCATCTATCCAGAAGATCTATACAGGATATAAACATTTATTTACAGGTGTATGTACAAGCAAGCGTAATAGTAAGGGACTATAAAATGTTGTGTATAAACATAAATATAAGTAAAAATATGGGAGCTATATTCACAGATTATACAGATTATACAGAATATACAGGATGTTAGGAAAATAATTATACATGTATTAGCGGGTTTTTAATACAAGATAAATAATGGCAGATAAGATTTTCAGATTATATACAAATTGTGTTTGTGTGTGAGGGGAACAGTTCATGGTATGTGTGTGTGAGGACAGTCCGTATGTTCTTATTGTTTGGGGGGATGGGGGGTTACAGTCCTTATAGTTGTGTCAGGAGGCATTCGGGAGCGTGACAGCTGTGGGAAAGAAGCTGTTCCGGTGCCTGGTAGTTCTGGTCCGTAGACTTCTGTTGCACCTCCCAGAGGGCAGGAGGGAGAAGAGTGTGTGTGCAGGGTGAGTGAGGTCCTTGGTGATTTTCCGGCCCTTTTCAGACACCGCTTCCTATAGATGTCCTTGATAGTAGGGAGCGGTGCCTAGTTAAAGAGCCTAGTTAAAGAGTTTGTTGACTGAAGGAGTTTAACTTAAAGATGAAGCATTTTGTTAATAAACCCTTGTGTCTGGAGAGAAGCTGTTTGTGTTTAATCTCTATATTTGTGCGGGGCCTGTTGTTTAAGACCAGCAGTGAAAAAATCCACTCGTCCATCTAATAGTCCATTAAACTACACCTCATCAGGCAGGTATTCATAGAACAATACATGACAGACACTGAGACTTGTTTGGCTACTATTTCCTAAAAATTATGTGGCGCCCAGGCTTTGGTTAAATATTCCTTACTTTGTTTTTTAATTCCTTTTGACACATACTACTATTCATTCGTTGCAAAACCACACCTACAGTTTTATTGCACAAAATGGGAGGTGACAGACAGTTTAAATGTTTCTTGCCTGCATGAAATACCGTTGTGGACAGGGTGTGAAAAAAAGGGAAGTGGTTAGATGCAGAAAAAAATAACCAAAGTGTCTTCGGTGTGAAATGCTTCCTGATAACTCATGCAACACATGCTTAATCTCATTCCTTGATGTAAAGACCAGTTTGATGGACTGAAATAACGTAAATGTTTTTTTTTTTTTTTTATTCCCTGCAAAAAAACTTTTGTTACTGACTGACCGAGTATGCTTTAATGACATTGTAATTGTGGCAGATACCAACTATATAAAAAAAAAAAAGAAATCATCCCGATAACACTGTGCAAGTCACTTTCTGCCTCTAAAACAGTTTAAATCAACCTGTATGTTGTTACAGTATCTTATTCTCAAATGTTAGCTGTAGGTTTCCTGGCTCTGGTCTACTGGTGTCTGTGGATTGGGTTTGTGCAGCTGCTTCCTGTACAGGTGTGGGTGCTTGGAGGTTAAGCAGGAGTTGAAAAGCTTGAATCATTGTTTTTTTACACTGTTCCTAGATGCTAAGATACCTGTTTACATCATGGTAATTGTTGCACAGGTTCTACTCTCTTTCTTTAGAGCTAAATTGAGATTAGACATGCTATTTTTTCTTCTCCTCTTTTTTTCCTCATTGCTATAATTGTGTGTAACTCTCTCTGTGTGTGTGCCACTGTCACACCCGAATTTCCCAGTTGTGTGACAACAAAGGAATTCTTGTTATTATTCTTGTCGTGTTGCAGAGGGTGATCCTGCACAGTTAAATGTTCTTGGTGTATGTTTTAAGAAGTGGAAACATCAAAATGTTTTTTTTTTTGTTTTATTCTTCTGCACTCCCATTTAGCTACTCTTAATACAAAGCAATGTATTTACATTCTCATTTCTCTTTTTTGATCTCTCCATCTACTCTAAAGACGAAACCATGGAAACTCATAATAAACCTGTGGATGTTTTGTAGAAAAACGGTCCAAACCTGCCCTCTAGTGGAACATTTCAAACATACAGTCGCTGCTGTCACTTTACTTTATTTCCCTTATATATTCCCTTACAAGCACTTCCCTCTCAGACTGTAGGTCTACTGGTGGTTCTTAGAGTCACTAAAAGTAGAATGGGACACATATCTTTAAGTTCTCATGCTCCCAGCTTTAGTCTGTGAGGCAGACACCCTGTCTACTATTAAGACTAGGCTTAAAACATGCAATGGTAGCGCAAGAGGTAGGAAGGTTGTACTCTAACGGGCAGGTTGCCGGTTCAATCCTCCACTTTGACTGTTTGTCTCAGTCGTTGTGTCCTTGGTCAAGGCATTTCACCCGCATTGCCTACTGGCAGTGATCAGAAGCTCCGGTGGCATTGATGTATGGCAACCCTGCTTCTGTCAGTCTGCCCCAGGGCAGCTGTGGCTACAAATATAGCTCACCACCGCCATGGTGTGAATGGGGTCGTCAGACTTGCAAGTACAAGCCATTTACCATTACATTCTCCTACTACTCAGCTCTGGAGTTTTTTCTCTCCACTGCCGCCCAGTGCATCCTCAGGCAGAGGTGGTGCAAAGCAAATTTTTAATGAAGCCAGGTTCTCCTTGATGTTTTTGTGTACCTACTGACTTGAAAATCAATAGATTACGTTGGACAAATTTTATACAATATGATATTAAAGTGAGTGAAAGCATAATTTGAAATGAAGTGAATTTTGTCATCCAAAGTACCATGAGACAAAAAATTTTTTTAATCTCCTTCAGCTTCAGTTCCTCTTTTTCAGCTTAAGAGAAACATAAACGTTTAATTAAAGGAGCATTAAACAAAATCTAATTTTCTTAGACAGAAAAAGATTAAAAATAGATTTGTGAAACGCTAAAGGTGTCTTTTTAGATGGACGTTAAATGTCACACGGCATCTCTCTGTGTTGTTCTTCTATGTCTTGTTTACATAGGGCCGGCTGTGTAAGTAATGATTTCTTTTTCTGGCCATAAACGCCATCTGTCCATCTGTTATCTTCCCAGTAACTGCTTTCAGCAGCTCCAGCAATCTTGAGTTTCATATAATATCTAACAGTTGTGAGCAAAAATGTAATGAACTTGTTTTGTATAGCTTATAGACCTATCCTAACTTTTAACAAAGGAAGCATAAGTTCCCTTATCAAATTTTATTACATTTTAGAATCAGTTTTGTTTGAAATATCAGAGAAAGAATTGATGCACAGACGCATGATATCCCCTTTAATAGACAGACGACTGATTGCAGTTCCCAACCAACATATAATCAATCCATATAAATGTAAGTATTGTGCTATCTGATGTTAAAACATTGTGTTTTTTGTGTTCTCCCCCCTTCCCTTTAACCTTTTGGCAAATTAACTTTGGATATTTCATGCATTCATTGAAATATTCTCCCACAATAAGGGGGGGGGGGGGGGGAATCTCTATGGACCCATAAAGAACTATACAATTCATCTTAAAGAATGTAGAATGAGGTTAAATTAACTAACTAATTTAAAACAACATGTTTTTCAACCCATTCACAACACAAATCTGAGTTAAACAAAACATTATTTAATAAAAAAAAAACATTTTTAAAAAATGATTTGCTCAGTAAAATATGTGACCTTTAATTTTATTAATAATTATTTCTCTGGGAAATGATTACGGCTCGAATTGGTAATTTAGGATTAAACCACCAAGTTAATAACGATCGACCGTAAATGATGTGTCGGGGCACTTCCTGTTGGCAATGTTTACATTAGCTTGAGTTTAATTCTAACGTTACACAAGCACCATTAAATCGACATTAATGTTCCATATTAATGCTGTAATAACGCTCATAGCATTCTCGAACGATGACGGAGCGAAACGAAAACACACATTATGTTTAAAAACAGACCGGCAACAGCTGAGAAAAATCACAAGGCTGGTTTTGGTATAGATGGATTCTTTACTTCAGCGTCTGGCTACACAGGAGGTAGGCTGCAGACTTAGCTCCATTCCCATTTGAGCATGTTAGTGAGTCTGGAAACCCCATATGGCCGGCATGGGTGGCTTGTCTCCCCCTCTCTCCTCGAGGGTCCACAGGCAAAAAGGAATTGTGAGAAAGGCAGTGTTACAGTGCTGGCACCCCCCTGCTGTGATGGTCAGTCCCCTGGGGGCCTATACAAGTCTCACATTTCAGTAGCTTTAAACTTTAATCTGATTTTATTCCTCATGTGTTGATTGCAACACTGTATACAACACTGTGTATCTAGTAATTGTATGCACAATGATTTGTGGAGCTAGGTGCAACTAAGAGTAATAAACTTAAGATAACTTGGTGACTAAAAATGACAGAACATTCTGGACATTACAAAGAGAAAGGTAAACAGCTGAGTCGGATGAATATAGGACAATTAATCACACCACAGAACATAAGTAAACATTAAGAAACTAAAATACACTAAACTTGAATCCAAAGTAACATAAAAGCAAACCAAAGTGCAGATTCTAAGCTGAAAATGACAAACTTGCACTACGGTTTTATAATATTGTAGAAAGACTAACACATAAACACAAATTTGTTTCAATGCAGAAGTTAAATATAATAAACATTGACCCTAACAAAATGTTCTGCAGCTTTATTCATATAGTAGGATAGGGTTAAGCAGAAAATGAGGGCATGAGATCCCCCTCATTTGTCATAATGGATCTGCATGGGACCCTCATACAGGCAACAGTTTTGAAGAACAACTAAGTAGTTTATTGACAAAAGTATATGAATGAGTTGTTCATCCGGGTTCAGGGGGGATATGTAAGACTACTGTATACTGCTTTTACGTAATCATAAGAGCAGTATACAGTGGACGTGATAGCAGAGGTGGTTATCTCACTGCTGGTGAGAGGCAGGAGTTTCCAGGGAGGAGGTGAGTGTACACCCAGATGCTGGGACTGGCAGGTGATGGTCAGGGGTGATTATTGGTAGTGTTTCTTTTGTTCTTTCTTCCTGGAAGAGATAGTGGAACAATGGAGTGTGGACAGGTACGTGAGTAGCGATGGCAGGATATGAATGCGTCCAAACAGCAACGTCAAGTGGAGCAGTCAGAGGAGCAGTGAGGAGATTCAGAGGGCTCTTTATGCGAGTTCTTCAACAAACTCTGAAAGCGAGGAGGAATCCAGCAACGGAGTATGAACTGGTATCAGATTTCCTTAAAAGGTGGACAAGGGATAAGCACAGGATATCACAGAATGCAGGAGCAAAACAAATAGGGGCCTGATTACCAAACACCCTGGCAAATGCCATAAGGGATCCGCTTCTCTTTAAGCTTCTGCAGGTTGGTCTTTACGTGTCCCAGGTGTGAAGACGCACCTGCAGGTCACACACACTGCATTTAGAGAAGGTAGAGGCACACACACACACACACACACACACACACACACACACACACACACACACACACACACACACACCGTGCCTTAACTTCTATAGCCTTCCATTAATCTTCAATCTTTTTTATGGCCTAACCTTAACCAGCATATACCTACGTAACCCTAAACCTAACTGACACGCTAAACCAAAACTTAAAAATTACAAAGGTCATATAACAATGTTATGAGAGTTTCCACTGCTACAATGCTCTATATCAAACAGATACTACAGAAATGCACGTGTTTAATTTCACTCAAAGGTGCACAATATCCCCTACCTGTAGACGTAAACAGCAGTTGAGATGCAACATAAAATTATTCCAAAGATGGGCGGCCCTAGAATAAAAAATCTTGACAAGCTGTTTCCTGGAAAAACAAAGGTGGCAAAACAATCAAGTTTCAAGCAGTCCAGAAAAATGAATAATCATGTTTTTAGCTTGACGTACCCTTGTCTTTCTCAGATACAGTCAAGTTCCATGTCATTTGGTGGAATCCTTCTAGGTCTGTAACAGTACAACTATAAAGACCCGCATCGTCCTGATGAGCACTAAAAATACTCAGAGTTGTTGGCATGTTGGTGTCTATGCTGAGTCGGTGTGTGGAGAAATTTGAAAAAGTTCTATTAAGCAAGGAGGAGAAGGCAAAATGAGATCTTCCATCAGTCCAGTTGATCAGTGATGTAATCTCCTTAGATGCATTGCAAGTGAACATGACTGACTCTCCTGTAGACACCATCACATCCCAGTAGTTAGCTATCGATTAAATAAAACAAATAACCCAAAACATGTCAACAGGAATAGACATTTATGTTAAATCTGGTAAAAAAAAATAGCATAGCAAACATAAATAAATCAATAAATAAAAATAAGTAAATAAAATGTTCTGTTTCCATAGCAAACAGAACATTTTATTAACAAAACTTTGCATTGTACCTGCAAAGACAATCCGTAATTTTAGTAGCTGAATGAAGAGCAGACCAACCAGGTTTTGATTGAGCATGATGATGACTGTCAGATAATGAGTGACAGATAAAAAACTTTCTAACTTGTAGGTGCAGATGACATGCAGGAAAAGGAAGTGGTAAATATAATGGAAAGAAAAGGTATTGCCAGGGTGAAATTTTCTTTTTCTTAAATGTCATTCAGTGTGGTTTGTAACAGTTTGGTTGGAGATATTTGTTACAGTGGGATTGCAGAAAAACACGTTAAATATTAAATAGGTCAATTGGAGTTGACATTAAAACCAGCTTCCAATTGATGTATAGGCTGCTTTTGCTCTTAACACATTCAGGTCTGTTGGTGCGTGGTTATAGCACCTATGAAGCTTTTCTGTGGTGCCTTGGTCGAATATATCGGTAGCAGGTCAGTCGTGGGTTGTGTTTTTGCATCTCACCTCAGAGAAACAGGAAAGCTTGGTCTAATGCTTCATGTAGTGTTGCTCTTAGGAACGAGAATTGTAAAACTGCATGTAACACACTTTATGCTCTACAACCCACTGTGCAGTTCATGGTTTTATTTTTTTATTAGAGTTGGGCTTCACCATCGTTATTTGTTCACTGGCTTGCACAGCTTTGTGCAGCCTGTTAAGGATTGGTTGTCTGATCAGTGCTCCAAATCTGAAGCTTGTCCTCTGCCCTTTGATTAGACTTCCTTGTAGCTTCACCCCCATTGAGTAAATTGAGTTGTCTTTTTAAATTTAAATAAGTTTATCAGTGTTGCTGTCATGTAGTCTGATCTAGTGATGGCAACGGCAGTTCTTTTGAGTGTCCTGAATCATTTCTTCGGTAACTCAAAATGAACTCTAAATCAGTCAATTAAACATATTTTTTCAAAAGATCCATTTACCAAATCACTCCGTTCAAGTATGAATGAATGAATAATTCATGTCACAGGGACAATCCAGTGAAACTATACATTGAATTTGAAAAATTTACAAATAACAATACATATATAATTATGTTAATAGTAATATATAAAATTTAGTGATTATGTCTGAAAAGATGTATGAATAAGTGCAACTAATTTTGATCATACCCCTTCTCCCTCCTATAAGGTAAGTTTATTCATGTAGCACTTTTCAGTAACAAGATGATTCAAAGTGTTGTACATGAACAGAAAAACATTACAAACAAAAGAAAAAAACACATTACCGACATAGGAAAAACAAAGGTATACAATAAATAAATCCTACTCTATTCATGAGTCTATAGTACTCAAAGTCCATAAAGTAAGCAAAAAAATCAATATACACGATGATTCTCAAATTTCCTGGTTAATATATTGTGCTCAATTGAGTTGATTATTGTTTTTAGATCGTCAAACATTGACAAAAAGTACAAAAAGTACTCCAAACAAAAGACAGATCTGACACACGCAATGGAGAAATGCAGCAAGAGAAAAATGCTGCAACCACAGAAATCAGACACACAAAGTGCAAACATGCTGCAAACACAAATGATGCTGACACATAAACACACAGAAAACATGCAAAGGCAAAAACCGCTGCAAGTTAAGAAAAGCTGCAAACTACTGTAGCTCTACGTACTGGAAGTACTGCAGGCCACTAGGGGGAGTCAACCACCAACCAATTCATATGGGACCAGACCCAGCACTGACAGCTACTTCATTGGTGTTGTGTCACACGACCAGTACTGACCTTTGAACTAGAAGAGTCAGAATTCAGCTTAACTTAATGTAAAATAAACATATTTTTCATGCTTTGTTATTGATATTGCTGTTTTTAAATCTATATAAGTGCAAGGGTGAATAGACAGGAAAAGGAACAGAATAAAATAAAGCTTTAGATGCAGCTCACTGGCGATTGTGCTGTTTTTAGAACAGGCTCGTGGGCACCACATATGGTCCTCGGGGCTACTTGGTGCCCCCGAGGACCACATGTTGGTAACCCCCCTCCCATATACCTTATATACGATGCCTCATTGCGTGCTGGAGCGCATCCGGGGGCGCTAGTATATTGGATGGGTCTCTCCTACTCCAGTTTGCACGAGCAAACAGGAGTAAACGTAGAAGGAGCAACTTTAGCTGTATTTTCTGCAGTTTATGATTACAATAGCCAGTGATAACTACTGAAAGAAGATCACATTGTGTAGATCACCATTTTGGGCTGAGATTGGCTCTGAAAACGAGATTTTACTTGGTGAGAACGTTGCAGAAACTGGACCATAAATGTATGTTTATTATGTAATTGGTTATCGCTGTATTTCTGCCACGCTGACTGCAGTCTGTAGACTGCAGAGGTCTGTAGGCCCATATGAATTGGTTTGTGGTTGACTCGCCCATTGGTCGGCGGCAGGTGGCTGTCAGCTGGACGTCGCTCTGGTCGAGCGCTGGGACTGGCGAGACTTCACGGACTGGCTTGGAATCGCAGGGAGACTGCGGGGCAGGCCAGAGGCTGTCCTGCTCGGCTGAGGTTTGAGAGTCGCGGGAAGAGCCCCGAAGTGGGATTCGGAGCTGTCCACCTAGGGCACAGGAGACAAGGTTAAGCGTGGGAGAGTACGTTGTGAGACGCTGGCCGGTTGAGACCAAAGCAGCAACCAGATGACGGCAGGCGCATGTGGAAAATAATGATATTTAATGGAGGCAACCTCTTGAATACACATAGGGAACCAAACAGGGCATGAAAACAGATGTACAGGAACAGGGTCAACAGGACGACGCCACAACGGAGGAACAAAACCACAGAACTTAAATACAGCGGGGAATCCACTGAAAACATGCTCAATACAGGTCAGTCAGATCAACTAATTAACTGATTATTATGGGCTTTATACTGTATGTGAGAAGGATTATTTTGAATTCTAATCTGGACAGGGTAGTCAAAGAAGGAAGGGTAAATTAGGAGAAATGTCTCTTTAATTTTCATCAGAACTCCTGATGCAGTGTTGTGGATATGCTGAAGGTCCTCGAGGTTTAAAGAATGACAACAATTCAACCTTGAAATAACAAATTCATGGACTGTTTTTTTTTCTGTCTGCACTCTTGGGCCCTGTACACGGGCTCCAAAGCCACGATAAACCTTTTGAAACTGCACTTGTCTGGCTGAATTGTCTCCAGTCTCTGTCATTACAGTGCGTTTAACACACTCTGTCAGTCCATCTCTATGTTAGTGTTATGCAGGGTAAATGTCGTGAACATGCTAAGAGATGGGGGCCAAAAGTGAAAAGAGAAGCAGACACATGGAGTGAATGGTAAGAAATTAACTGCCAAGTGCATAAATGAACAAAAAGTAAAATTTATTTTTGTGTTGTCAGTAAAACTCGAGGTAACTCCCAACTAGTAAACAACTTTCAAGCAACTACTGAACGTGTTAGGGGGCTCCAAACGGCATGTCTGGTAGAGCTAACAAGTTCCCTCAAAGAGTTGACTTACACTACTTGTTATTTGGGTCAGGTTTAAATCCTTTGTGTGTTCAGTTGTACAGTCCTACCCTAAGGAGGAAGGGAAAGGATTGACAATCATGACACAAAGGCATCAGTTACTGAGAATCTCCAAAGCCCTGGACAAAGCCTTATACTTGGATGAACCATGAAGAACTATCTGGGCAGCAAGTCCAGACTTACAGACAACATTCAAACTGTGTGAACAGAAATGAGTTCATCAGCAGCATTATTCCATGGAACAATGAGAGACCCAAAATAAGCATGCAAAGCTGTAGCACCTCTACCTAGTATACATGACAGGACAATGGTGCTCAAAGAGGATACCTGGACAAGCACATCGACACAAACAGAAAACCCATAGACCCAATAAACCTACTGCCGGCTGGCGGCTCTCTGTGCTGGTTCTATCCGGGGAACAGGGCTCTGCATGGTTCAGGTGGGCTGGCTCACTAGAGTGTTTTTTTTCTCTCTGTTTCTTCTCCCTGGACCATACTGGCCCTCCCTTGTGGTTGGATCTCAGCCTTGCCATTTATCTCTGGCCCCGCAGACTATGGTGCTGTGGCTGGTAGTACCTCCCTCACCGGTTGGGTTTTTGGAGAACAGGTTGCATATTGGGGTCAGCTGGGGAGCTGGCTTCCTGGGAGGGCATGTTGTTCCCTAGTCATTCCTCCCCATCTGCCTGCTCCATCACGCAGCCACACCTGTAGGACTTTGGGTGCTGGAGGCATCGCTGGGGAGAGAGGAGGATTTCCCCGCCCCGCTGTCTTGTCATGTCCTTGGCCCTGATTATATTGTACATCTTAGACACTTTCATTTATGACATTAAAGCAAGTCATTGTTAAAATATTACACAACAGGACATAATTCATTTAGATTATCACAATGTGGAACAAGAAAATAAACAGCCTAAATAATTTCATTTGCAAACTGTGGATAGGTACAAACTTATGTTGTTATTTTGGTCCATTTTAACCTTCCTGCTTTGAATCTGCAGCTTTGAAAATTGGAAACAAAGTATTATCTTTTAAACTGGAACTCCCTCTTGACATATGATCGCGTTCGGTCATGTCACACTATCTGCTCTGCTTTTCGTTTTGGTGGTGATCTGTGCTTCCTCTCGGTCCAGCTTGTCAATTTTTCGTCCACGTTTCTTGTACTTTTGAATTGTGAAGGAACAGCCTACCAAACATAAAAAGTATGTGTGTGGGGGTTGGGGATTATTTAGGGAGTGAGGAGAACAAACAAAAACATGAACATTTGTGCAATAAACTGAACCCTTTATAAAAGAGTAAGGGGAAAATACAAATAAACCGAGAGTAATAATAAAGCTCCTCTAACCTCTACTCCAAGCTGAACGTCAGAATTGACACAACTAAAGATACTGCCGTTGTCCAGGTCTTGGTTTTGGTCTCTGGTCCCATCCTTCCTGCTAACATAAAATAATTCAATAGTCTCTGGTACTACTATGTAATGTTAACAAATAGCAGTACAAACCTGTCAATTTCCACGATACAATACATATTCTAAGATAGAAATTTCCTAAAGTTATTTTACTTAAATTCTTACACTTGGTTTTGAGAATTTAGTGTGAAAACAGATTTAGTCTAACCACAAAGAGCTGAAATTACCTGTTAAGCCTGCACTGTCGGTATTTTTCACAGAGTTTTTCAGTCATATGTACATGGCTGTCAGAATTAGTTTTCCAGTTGTCTTTTTTAATTATGTTGATAATTTTTTTCCCTTATGAACGTCACATAAAGTCATATTCAATAAATTCAAATATATGGTGATGAGGCACATTCATCGGATTAAAAATACAGTTTTTTTATTGGTCTAATGTAATCTTAAATGCTATGTTTTAATTTTTGTTTTAGCAATCACCATGAAAAGACTGACATTTTTTGTGCTTGACGTGAAATCTGTATTACTGAACTTAACAATTGTTAACATTTTCTTATTTCTAAAAGTAAAATACCATAGGCAGTAATATCAACAAAATAAGATGTTTTAAACACAACTTGTGCTAAAATGTGACAAATAAATCTTTATAGCTCAATTTTTTTACAAAAAATAGCAAAAATTTAAAAAATTATATACTACAAGGAATGTTTAAAAGAGGAAAGAGATCGTTTGTAATTCTGACAATATGAAACATGGTATCATAACATGTCTGAACATTATAATAATACCAGCGGAACAGAATCCACGGGTCTGTTGCAAATCTGAAATTTAAAGATATTACTTACCTGCAGAGGCAGACAGCTATTGCAGTGCAACATAAAAACAATCCAAAGGCAAATGGTAGTGTGGTTGTGATATTATTTAATAAAGGGATTTCTGAAAAAGAAAGATTGTCAAAATAGCACAAAGACTTAACTTTAAACAGTACAGTGTGTGTTCAGTAGCTGCTCTACTTACCGTTTGAGTTGTCAGATACCGATAAATTCCAGGTTATATTGTTAACACCGTTGTTGTCAGTTATGGTGCATGAATAAAGTCCTGCATCATCTTGTTGAGCACTAAAAATATTAAGCGTAGTAGGTATATTTGTGTCTATTCTCAGTCTGTGAGAGGAGAAATTTGAAGATGTTTGATTACGAGAGACGGAGTATGTAAAATAATATCTGTCTTTGGTCCATCGGAACATCGTTGTAGTTTTGTTGGATATGTTACAAGTGAACATGACTGAGTCTCCTCTGGATACCTGCACATTCCACTGATCAGCTGTTGGAGACATTGACATTCAAGAAAACAGAGAAATATTAGAGGTCATTTTCATTTAAAAATCACGAGTTACAAACAGAAATCTACTCTATACCTGCAAAGATGCTGCACATATTCAACAGTTGTAGGAAGAGCAGAGTGGCTTGTTTCAGGCTAATCATGATGACCAGACAGTGAGAGAAGAGCTGGAAAATTATTGTCTGCTTTAAAAGGTGTTGCGGAGGAGGTGCTGAGAAAAGGAAGTGGTTAGTTGTTGTTTGTTAAGTTCAAACTGCAAATATCACTTTGTTGGGTTTGAGGCAAAGTCGTGTTAGAGTCATTTACACAGTTATTTAATTCTGAATATTTTTATTGCTATTTAGCCCCTGTTTTTTTTTTTTTTCAATTCAATTTTATTTATATAGCGCCAATTCATGAAACATGTCATCTCAAGGCACTTTCCAAAGTCAAAATCAATCATATTATACAGATTGGTCAAAAATTTCCTATATAAGGGAACCAGTTGATTGTATCAAAGTCCCGACAAGAAGCATTCACTCCTGGAGAAGCGTAGAGCCACAGGGAGAGTTGTCTGCATTGTCCATGGCTTTGCAGCAAGCATGAAGCGACAGTGGAAAGAAAAACCACCCATTAGCAGGAAGGAAAAACCTCCAGCAGAACCGGGCTCAGTATGAACGGTCATCTGCTTCGTCCGACTGGGGGTTAAAACCCCGACTGGGTTTTTTTTTTGGCCCCAAAAGTTTATGTTAAAAATTAAACACGTACTGCTAAGTAAGATGAAATAAGAAAAGTCAGATGCAGAGTGCCTCCATAGTTGGAGTCTAGGCTCAACCAGACATGGGATAATTCAAGTCTACTAACCTGCTGGCAGGTCCCAGGCTAAGGGACTTGTTCACCGCTAATCGATACCTGAAGAACATTGTCCCAAACTGAGATGATGGTAGCAAGTTATCAGTGTTATAATTTAAATAATTTACTAACCAACTAACCAACCAATAAAAAGAAAGCAAAGAAAAGCAATAAA